>NC_058131.1:396953736-397101222 GCF_016433145.1 Gracilinanus agilis | reverse complement strand
ATATATATATATATATATATATATATATATATATACACACACACATATGTGTGTGCATGTGTTTATATACACAAATAAATATATTCTGTACTCACATCAGGTCTTACCCTGCATAGCTCAGTGATTCTGAAATCCTCTAGGTCACCATCCAAACCTCATTACCCATTATCTATCACTAACTCCCTTTGTCTTACTGGATGAAGCATTGGACTTGGAAAATTCCTTGCTCCTTATCATCAATCACTTCCATGTTCTCTCTCTACCTTTATTATCCATCAAACTCTTTGAAATCCATACAATTCATAAAAACTGTCCAATCAAAATCCTGGAAGTTGTTGTCTGTAGACCTTCAGATCATTCCTCTTCCTTCCTCATTAAGTTCAATGTCTGGCTAATAATTGTTCTCTTCCCGTCACCCCCCACCCCCCAGTTCCTATACTTACAGTAGGGGATTTAAATATACTCACCACACCATGTAAACTGAACCTACTTTAATCTGACTTCCAATCTTATAATTCCTGATAAGAAACTGTACTCTCCAAACTTACTAATAATGATCTTAGTTGCCAAGTCCAAAGAATTTTTCTTAATCGTCATTCTTCTTTACCTCTGAATTCTTTGATGTTGGATCTTGCTCTCTTTGTTGATATGCTCAGCTCTATAGGTTTTAAGCACACTGTTCTTTCCTAGTTTTTCTCCTACACAAGAGACAATTCCTTAGTCTTTTTTATTAGTTCCTCATCCAGGTTATGCCTACTAACTTTAAGTGGGCCATTGCATTTGCCTTGGATCTCTGCTCTTCTTGCTCTAATACCATTTCACTCAGTGATCTCTTTGGCTCCCTATGGATTTAATTTTCATATTTATGGAGATGATTCTCAAATTTGACCATACCCAACTTCTCTACTGACTTAGAATCTTTCATTTCAAATTTCCTTCCAGACATCTTTAATTGGATGTCCAGCCATTATCTTAAATTTATCGTCTTTCCCTCTCCCCTTCCCTCCCATTACCTTCCCCACTAAGTAGCGGGCAAAATGATTATCCCATTCATTCTCTTATGTTTGTACCCTAGAAGTCAACATCAGCTTTTCACTATTTCTCATTATATCCAATGTCTCACCAGTGCCTTTCTGCAACATCTCCCCAACACACCCCTTTCCTCTACTCTGATGCTGCCACCTCTCTAGAACAGTTCTTCATCACTTCTTGCCTGCACTACTGTTATAGTTTTCTAGTAAATCTGTTATCAAATCTCTCTCCACTCCAATCATTCCAATTACTCCATTCAGCCACCAAAGTGATATTGCTGAAGTGAACCTCCAACCATGCCATCATCCTACTCAGTAAACCCTAGTGGCAACATATCACTTCCAGGATCAAATGCAAAATTCTCTGTTTGGCATTCAAAATCTTTTATAACCTGTCTTTTGACTTTCTAATCTTCTTACACCTTACTCCTCACCATGTACATTTCATTCAAGTGGTATAAATAGCTTTGCTTTTTTTTTTTTGCATAGGATATTTCATCTCTTGGCTTTGATACTTTTCTTCAGCTATTTTCTGCACCTTGAATATTTTTCTCCTAATCTCCCCTGGATTTCTAAGTATCAACTAAAATGACATCTTTGATAGAAAGACTTTTTAATTTGTATATAGTTTGTTGGCATATGTTTGTTTGCTTGTTGCCCCTATTAGATAGTGAGTTTCTTAAAGGCAAAAGCTTGTCTTTTCCTTCTTTTTGAACCCACAGAAATTAGAACAGAACCTGAATTTAAAGTTTCTGCACTTAAAAAGCTTAAATTTTAAATAGGGGAATAAAAGATTTCAGTTTCTAGGCAATTAGAAAGGCATTGTAGTCCTTAGGGATCAATGGTAGAAAACATTATAAAGACTTTTGGTTGTTCCATATTACCAGAAGAATCATAGTTGGGAGCTTCCATTTTTGTACCAGAACCAAACATCTGAAGAATGTTCAGTCTAAGAAAGAAGAGATATCAATGGAATGTAGACAGGTGGAGGTCAAGACCAAGCCTTTGAGGGAAAGAGTCAAACACCTAATTTGATCAACTCTGCCCTCCATAATTTGGATTTGGCTGTAGGAAGGTAGTGTTGGGCTATCCCATTGATTACCAAATTGACATTCCAAAGGCATGACTTTGGCATATTGGTTATCTACTCAAGTAGTTTCAGTGGTTCATTATTTCTTCAAGACAAACTAAACACTCCATTGTTTCTCATTTAAAATCCTTCACAATCTGGCTCCAAATATCCCTTTCCAAAATTATTTCATGTGACTTTTCATTCACTGTATGGTATTCCACTTCTTCCTTTATGTCTTTCATAGTATGCCTCTTATCCTGCCATCACTTTCCTCTCCTAAGGAAATTTTTGTTCCCTTCAAGACTCTCCTCCCTTACCACCTTCAATAGGAATTCTTCCCTGATTGCTCTTTCAGTTATTAGTAATCTCCCTCAGCCACCAATATATTTTTTAAAACCTTAACTTCTGTGTATTGGCTGCTAGGTGGAAGAGTGGTAAGGGTGGGTAATGGGGGGTCAAGTGACCTGCCCAGGGTCACACAGCTGGGAAGTGTCTGAGGCCGGATTTGAACCTAGGACCTCCTGTCTCTTGTCCTGGCTCTCAATCCACTGAGCTACCCAGCTTCCCCCCCCCAATATTTTTTTCACATGCTTTGTACTTACTTGTCTTTGTGTATATTGTAATCATCAAATAAAATATAAACTCCTTGAGGTTAGGGACTTTTTTGTTTTTTGTTTTTGTATCCAAAGTGTTTTGCACAGTGTCTTGCACATATTTTTAAAGTTCTTGATGATTTGAAATTAATAAAGTGTCATAGACACAGTATATATAAATGTCAGCAAAGCACATGATGAAGTAAATTAAGTTATCCGTAAGGACAGGGTGGGCAGAAGAAGATTGGATGAGATTACTCTTAGCCTGATTCAGAAGGGTTGGAGGGACTCATGACAAAAAAGGCTACCCATGGCCAAAGAAAGAATCGATAGAGTCTGAATGCAAATTGAAGTATGCCATTTTCATTTTTTCCTTTATGAGTTTTTTCTTATGTAAGCAATATGTATTTTTTCCACATGACAAACAGGAAAATATGCATTATAAAATAGTACATGTCAAGCATGAATTTTAGATTAATATTACCCATTTGTACTGTATTTGTAATATTCTATATTGGGCATCAGCTTTGCACCTAATCTATTTTACTAATTGCTCATATTGTTCATGTTTATTTTATTTCAGAACTGTAAGACTTAGTTTCCTGATGCAGAGCAAAAGGAACAGAACCAGAAGAACATTGTACACAGAGAACTGATACATTATGGCATAATCAAATGTAATAAACTTTTCTACTAGCAGCAACACAATGATACAGGACAATCCAAAGGAACTTATGAGAAAGAATGCTATCCACAGCCAGAGAAAGAACCGTGGGAACAGAAGTGCAGAAAAACATATGATCGATCATGTAGTTTGATAGGGATATGATTAGGGTTTTGATGTTAAAAGATTACCCTTCTGCAAATATGAATAACATGGAAATAGGTTTTGAACAATGATGCATATATGACCCAGTGGAATTACTTGTCAGCTCCTGGAGGGATGAAGCAAAGAGGGGGGAAAACATGAATCATGTAACTATGGAAAAATATTTTAAATTAAAAAAAAAGAAAAAAAGGCTTAGTTAATTACCTGTAGTGATTTTCCATGTACTGCATCTTCCTCAACATATTCTTATTTCAGTATGGCAGTGAGTCCTCTCCCACACTGACAAATGTTGACAAGGTGGACAATAAGGAATAAGGGACCTGCTCACTGGGGACTCTGGCATTCCAGAAGAATCCTGAAACCTGCACGTGCTCCTTATTCCCTATAACATAAATGTCAAACCCCAAGCCCCACTTTCACCTGAATTCAGTCATACCCATTTTCTAGGTTCTCTGGGAAAGGTAAAGTTTTCTCTCAAATTTCTCTCAAATGACTAGCCCCCAGACCCTAATAAATAACTGCTACTCCACACTTAAAGATGCTACCCTGCACTTGGAAAACTGCAATTTCATCAACCCTAGAGATGCTACTCTATTAGCCCTTAAGCTTATCCATCAGTCTTAAAGCTACCTAATTAGTCCACAGACTATTAAACTAGCTATTAGGCTATTATATCACCATAAACTTCTTCTTCAAATAAAATTATTTTCTTACTTTTGGACTGAACAGAGTTTGAGTTTCCAATTCTTGAGGTGAAACCCTGCTACAAACTTGGGTGTGTTTCTCCCACAACATAATCATGAATTATAAAATCCGTAATTGGATTTCAGACTTCACCAGATAAAAATACAACCACCACCACCAGCATTCATATGAAATTTTATAGTAATTTTATTTGCATGATCACCTTTGACACTATTACATGTAGTAGGCAGTAAAATATTATTATTTTCATATTAATCCAGAGGAAACTGAAGCTCAAAAATTTGAAATGCCTTGGTGATGGTTACAGAGTAAGTTAAGGGAATGAATCAAATTTTAAACCTATGTCCCCTAACTCCAAAATACTATTAACACCAAACATTCCCTATCTTTTTTTCTATTTTTTTGAGGCAGCTGGTGTAATGGTTAGAGTACCGATCTTAGATTCTGAAAGATCTAAACACTTTACCTCATCTGTTTTTTATTTTTTATTATTTTTTTTTAAACCCTTGTACTTCGGTGTATTGTCTCATAGGTGGAAGATTGGTAAGGGTGGGCAATGGGGGTCAAGTGACTTGCCCAGGGTCACACAGCTGGGAAATGGCTGAGGCCAGGTTTGAACCTAGGACCTCCCGTCTCTAGGCCTAGCTCTCAATCCACTGAGCTACCCAGCTGCCCTTTACCTAATCTGTTTTATTAATTAATTATATTGTTTTAAATTTACTTTTGTTTAAATTTACTAAGACTTAATTACCTAGAATGATCCTCCACTATTTGCGGGACCCTAGGAAAGTCATCTGTTTTTTTTTTTTTACCTTGATTTCCTTCCCTATGAAATGAAGATAATAATAACATCTTCCTCATAGTGTTGCTATGAAGATCTGCAATAACATCTATAAAAAGCACTAAACACAGTGCCTAGAACAGTATAGGAATAACAATATACCTTGGAAATGTTGTGGGTTCAGTTTCAGACCAGCACAATGAAGTAAATAAAGCAAATATCACAATAAAGAGAGTCATAAGAATTTTTTGGTTTCCCAGTGCATAAAAATGTTATATTTAAATTTTATAGTAGTCTATTAAGTATTCAATAATATTATTAGAAAAAAGTACATATTTTAATATTTATAATACTTGATTCCTAAAAATGCAAACCATAGCCTGAGACTTCAGTGAATCATACTATTTTTGCTGGTGGAGGGTCTTACCTAGATGTTGATGGTAGTCATTGAAGGTTGAGGTGGCTTTCTTTTATTTTTTAACTCTTATCTTCTTTCTCAGAATCCACATTAAATATTGATTCCAAGGCAAAAGAAGAGTAAATGCTAGTAATTGGAGTTAAGTGACTTGCCCAGGGCAAACTAGCTAGGAAATGTCTGAGGCCAGATTTGAACTCAGGATCTTCCATCTCCATGCCTGACTCCCTATGCACTGAGCCACCTAGCTGCCCCAGTGGCAATTTTTTAAAATAAGAAAATTATGAAGTTAGCCTCAAGCAGTTCTTTCTTTCACTTGAACACTTAGATGCCATGGAAGGGTTACTTGCTAATATAATTTCAAAATTGTTGTGTCTCAGGAAATAGGTAGAACTGAGAAGGAGAGAGACTGGGAATGGCAAGATAGTGGAGCATTCAGAACACATATAGCATTTATTGATAAATTTGCCATCTTATATAGATTGTGTAAATGGAATTAGCTCATCCTTATTCATTCTTCAGACTCTAGCCACCAGAAATAATATCACCTCACCCAACTTAGAATTAAATGGGGAAAGGGGAGGTCTGTGACCCACATGTGATAGTAAGTGACAAATCAAAAACAAATCAAAAACTGCCCCTGGGCAGTCCAAAACAGTATTGAGGCTGCCATTTGTCCACATGAAACTGGAGGTGGACACAGGAAGTAACGAAAGCTGCTACCTTTTAAATATGATGGTAACTTCCTGTGGTGAGCTTTTGGCACTTTGAACTTGGTGTTGAAGGAGCTCTGGTGAGACCTCAGACTGCTTCTCTTTGAATTCTCATGTGGGTAAGTCAGGCTGACTCTTTCTCTTCCCTTGGCGTTTCTGGAGGCTCTAGCCTCGGGGAGGCCTCTCTTCTTAGAGGAGGCCTTGTGGCTAGAAGACTTTTTAAACTAACCTCTGTGCCCCTCTGCTGGGGCCTCTGAATCTCTACCTGGTTCAGGCCTCTGGTCTGGACCAGAGTTTCTCTTTCTCAATTTCCCTATCTTCAACCTTCCTGAGTGTAAATAAACCACCATAAAAGTCATCCTGACTTGGATCTCTTTTATTTTGAAATCTAGTTAATTGATTTCTGGAGACCAAACCTTAATTATCTAGTCCAACCATAATAATTCCCATTTTCCCCTCTTACAAGGTGTGGCTCATGGCATTCCCAAATAATTACAATAATAATTTCAAAGCACTAATGATAAATCATCATAACAGATATTTTGTTTTAATTTAATTATTTTTATTTTTTCAGTTACCCATAGAATCCATTCTTGACAATTGTTTTCTGATAGTTAAGATTTCACATTACCCCCCCTCTCCTTCCTGGGGGTAATTAGTCTGGCATAGATTATACCAGATCTTTCATGCAATACATATTTCCATATTGCTCATAGAAAACATACTTCTCACATACAGTAAGAAACTCATGAGGGAAATAAAGTGGAAGATGGCATGCTTTGATTTACAATCAGACTCCAACAGTTCTTTTTTTAGTTGTGGATAGAATTTTTCATAATGGGTCCCTTATGATTTTCTTGGAGATCTGACTTGCTAATAATGGTTTAGTCCTTCACAATTGATCATCAGATAATATTTCTGTTAATGTATACATTATTCTCCTGGTTCTGCTCACTTCACTTTATATCAGTTCATATAAGTCTTTCCAAGTTTTTCTGAACTCATCCTATTTGTCACTTCTTATGGCACAATAGTATACAATTACAGCCATATACTACAAATTGTTCATCCATTCCCCAAGTGATGGACAACCTCTCAGTTTCCAATTTTTTGCCACAACAAAAAGAGCAGTTAAAAATATGTTGGATCAGGGGGCAGCTGGGTAGCTCAGTGGAGTGAGAGTCAGGCCTAGAGACAGGAGGTCCTAGGTTCAAACCCAGCCTCAGCCACTTCCCAGCTGTGTGACCCTGGGCAGGTCACTTGACCCCCATTGCCCACCCTTACCAATCTTCCACCTATGAGACAATACACCAAAGTACAAGGGTTTAAAAAAAATATGTTGGATCAGAAGGAGCAGATTAGAGACACAAAATACAGGGATCAATGACCTTAAGCAACCTAGTATTTGATAAACCCAAAGATCCCAGATTTTGGAATAAGAATTCACTCTTTCAGAAAAACTGTTGGAAAAATTGAAAAACAACATGGCAGAAGCTGGGTATTATAAAAGGGGAAAAATTTATGGTTGGACTAAATATTTAAAGAGGTGGTTGCCAAGGAATCGATTCAATTCCTAATGAAAGACTCAAGTCAGAATGACTTTTATGGTAGTTTATTTACAAATAGGAAGAAAGAGTGAAAGTAAGAAAATCAGAGAGAGGATAGGGCAAGATATCTAACCTAACATGCTAAGTATACTTGTTCTGGCCTCTGGCTCAAACTAGGCAGGGCTAATTAGTTCTCAGCTTGAGGGGCCTCAACCTTGAACTGAGGGCTGAGGGCCCAGAGATGAATAAATCAAAGGCTGCAGGCACAAAGCCTCTCTGAAGAGGAGAGTCTCTTCAGAACAATCCTGGAAGGAGTCAGTCTTTTCCATTCACCACGTGGTAGTTCAAAGGGAGAGATTTAAGAACAGTCTCACCAAGTCCAAGGTCTCAGGTCTAGTAAGCAGATTCTTCACCAGCCTCCAACTCGAACTCCGAACTCCAAAGAATGAAGAAATAGCCCCATAGGAAGTTGTAACTCCCTTTTAAAGGTGCTTCTTTTGCGCCACTTCCTGAGCCTTCCTTCCATTTCATGTGTACCAAATATAACAAAGGCTTTGCTCATGACTGCCCATGGGGCAGTCAGTCCATTCAGTTTTGTCACTCACTCTTGCACATGTGGGTCACAGACCTCTTCCACTTGAGATGTAAGTGCGGTGTTTATACTTTTGGTGATTAAATCTAAAAATAGGCAGGGTAAGATTAATCCCATCTTCATAGTATAGACCTATATCTCACACCCTATGCCAATATAAGCTAAAAATGGATATATGATTTAGATATAAAAAGTAATACCATAACCAAATTAGGGGAACACAGAATAGTTTTCCTGACAGATCTTTGGAGAAGGAAAGAATTTATGACCAAATAGGAGACAGAGATATAAGATAAGATATAAAATGAATAATTTTGATTATATTAAATTAAAAGCTTTTTGCACAAACTAAATAATCTAACCAAGATGAAAAGGTAAACAAAAAATGTCTCTGATAAAGGTCTAATTTCTCAAATTTATAAAGAACTAAGTCAAATTTGTAAAAATACAGGCCATCCCTAACTGACAAATGGTGAAAGGATATTAAAAAAGCAATTTTCAGATGAAGAAATAAAAGCCATCAATAATCAAATAAAAAATGTTCTAAATCACTCTTGATTAGGGAAATGCAAATTAAAACAACTCTCAGGTACAAATTTATACCTACCACATTGGCCAATGTGGCATTAAAGAAAAATGTTAAATGTTAGAGAGGATGTGGTAAAATTGGGACACTAATGCATTGCTGATGGAGTTGTGAACTGATCCAACCATGCTAGAGGAAAATTTGGAACTCTACCAAAAGGGCTATAAAAATGCATTCCCTTTGATCTGGTAATGCCACTACTAGGTCTGTATCCCAAAGAGATAATAAAAAAAGGGGAAAGGACTTACTTGTACAAAAATATTTATAACTTCTTTTTTTGTGGTGACAAAGAATTGGAAATTAAGGGACTGAATCAATTGGAGAATGGCTGAACAAATTGTGTTACATGTTGGTAATGGAATGCAATCATGCTATAAGAAATTATAAGCAAGATGATTTTGAAAAAAAAAACAACAGGAAAGATCTGTAAGAAGTGATGCAGAGTGAAATGAACAGAACTGGGAGAACGTTGTACATATTAACATCAATATTGGACAATGATCATCTGTGAAAACTTGGCTACTCTCAGCAGTGCAGTGATCTCGGACAATCCTGAAAGACTTATGATTGGGAATGCTATCTACTTCCAGAGAAAGAACTGTTGGAATTGTCTTTTGCATCATTGTATTTATTGTTTTATTTTGGGGTTTGGGGTTATGTATGAGTTTGCTCTTACAACAATGACTAATATGGAATTGTGTTTTGCATGAAATAATAGTTGGAAAAAAATGTTGTTATGGGTAGGTACTTTTATCTTTGATTTCTTCGAGATACAGACCCAGTAGTTCTAGTGCTAGGTAAAAGGGTAGGCATAGTTTTAAACCATGACAGATGTAATAATAATTAAAAAATGAAATATTTTGAGAATTACCAAAATGTAACATAGAGCCCCAATGTGAGTACTTGCTTTTGGAAAAATAGTACCAATAGACTTGATTGCAATAGAGTTGCCACAAACAAGAAAATAAATCTGTACAGCACAGTAAAGGAAAGGACAATAAAATAAGAATGCATCTATATATATATTTATTCTCTTCCTTTCTCCTTACTACATCACAGAGGTGATATTTATTGCCTCATAGAGTATCATGAAAATTAAAATGGGTAACAGATGTGAGATCAATCTTGAGAGCCTTACACCCTCTACCAATGATGGTTAACCAATGTACAGGTGCCAAAGATGGCACACATTCTGTGGGCACATGCTCCCTCCTATCCCTACCCCCAGAGTTCATTGCTAGAAAGGCAGAGGGACTTGAGCAGAGCTGCTCCCCTCCCTCTCTCCACCATGCCTAATCACATTTTTTTCACATCCCATGCCCCTCTGCCCAGCAGCCCAATGGGAGTGCTTCCTCCCTCTACTGTCTGGGGTAAGGGTGGGGGGCTGGGCCTGGCACTCTGTCTCTAAAAGGTTCATCATCACTGCCCTATACAAACATGGGAATTGTTGCAGTAGTTAATACAGTGTTAATAGTGTCATTATTTTCTTGGGATCAAATATTAGGAGAGTCTACTAGCATATGAATGAATTAATAGGTGAAGGAATGGATAAAAAGAAATATATATTATGTACCTACTATATGTAAAGCACTGGATATTCAAGCAGAAAAGCAAGACAGTATTTATTTTCAAGAAGATCACTAATCGAGGGTGTGTGTGTGTGTGTGTGTGTGTGTGTGTGTGTGTGTGTGGTTTCAAGTACAAATGAGAAGGAAAGATCAGTGGTACCTAGAGTAGAGCAGCAGATAGTGATTCATCTTTAATGTCATTTTCTTTCTTAAAATCGTTTTCTGTTTCTGCTTTTGAACCATTTGACTTTCCCAAAGACCTTTCTTTTCCCCATCTTCAGTTGCTATGGCTGTCAATAAAGACCAGGGCTTCAGGATGGTAGCAGGTTTGGTGGTCCAGGGGGAAAAGGTTGAGCTTTTATTCTTCATGCCATGAAACACAGAAGTCCATGAACAATGACTATTTATGCTCAATATATAGTTTTAATAGCAATAACAAAAACTAGACATGAACCACCAAGTTACAATATTTTTCTTCTTCATTTAACACATTTAGAGCTAGATCTACAATCACTTAAGTTATATTTCTTGTTCATTTTTGAGTCTTCTTTCTGCATGATTTGAATTCATATTTGCTTTTGAAGGATAATCATGCTGATATCACTGTAAATTTAAATTTATCTAGGCCTCCACAGTATGTTTGCATAGTACTAATTGGAGCAATTATTCTTAACAAAGATTAATATGGGAGAGCAGAAGAATATTTTTTTTCTATTTTATGAATCAATTGGGTTATTTCTCTTTCCTTCTTTCAATCAAGCTTACTGAAATAGTTTTTTTTGGCTGTTAGTGACTCCTATTTTCCCCTTAAAACAACAATAATTTTGAAAAAGATTGTACTTGGTATTGAAAGTAGTAACCTATTTTCCACTTTGATGATCAATCATCTTTCCTCTTGGGTGACAAAGAGTAAGTGAGTTTCCTTAATTGCAATATGTCAACACACCTGAAATAGGGGCTGAATATTTCCTGCCTTCTGCCAGTAATGATCACTGAAATTAAAAGTGGGAAAGGCCCAGACCATGGCTAATCATTTCATATATCCACCTGCTAAAACAAGTCATTCTAGAGGCCAAGTCTATGTTTAGAAAATGCCAAAAACAGCCTGTCAATTGAGTGAAAAAATAATCTGACAAGTCAGGTGTTCAGCATTATATAAACAAACACCTAGTGGGCTAAAATCTTCACATTTCACCTAGGTGTCTGGGTGACATACAAACATAATTTGAAGTTGTATCTGTCTGATGAAGCTCAATGGAAAAAAATAAAAAATCTAGTCAAGAGCTATTTTGCCTGTAAATAACATGAAAGATAATAATTCTACAAAGTAAGCAGGTGATTGACTAAAGTTGGAATTTTTTTCTTTTACTCTGAAATTCTGATCATTCTGAAATCATAGTCAAATTCTAGTGTCTTCCCTTTAATGGGCAAAAACCTTCCAGAAAAAGTAGAATTGTTTCCCTTATAAACACATCTCACAGCCTAATATAATAGAAATTATAAAGAGAAAAAAAGGTGTCTTAATTAATGGGACTCAATTTGCTAATATCATTATCATTCCATTCAGACCTTACTTGGATATTTTGTTTCTTCTGTGGAGTTTTAATGCCTTTGTGTAATCTATATGTCATCTCTTTTAGATTTTATAGGATTCATAACTGGAAGACACCACATAAATCATCTCCTCTACTCCCCTTACGTTATTTAAATTTTTTCCTAGATTACAATTTTTAATCATTGTTTTCTGACATTTCGCAATCCACATTCTCTCTTTCCCTCTTGCCCCTTTGCCTTCCCCACCACAGCAGGTAATATAATATTGGTTATACAAGAGCTACTGTACAATACATAATCCCAAATTTGTCTTGTTATGAAAGAAGACACATATCATTTATATGAAAGAAAAAATCATGAAGGAAATAAAGTGAAGAATGATTTGTTTTAATCTGTAAGAAGATTCCATCAGTTCCTTCTGTGTTGGTGGATATCCTTTTTCATCATGAGTACCTTAGGTTTATCCTGGATCTTTGCATTGCTGATAATACTTAAGTCTTTCATAGTTGATCATACTTTATTGCTGTTACAGTGTCCAACTTTCTCCTCTTTCTGCTCACTTCACTTTGTCATTTCATATAAGCTCCAGGTGTGTGTTTATGTGATCATCTTGTTTGTCATTTCTTGTGGTACAATAGTTTCCATTACAATCATACGCCATACCTTGTTCAGATACCCCCAAACTGATGAACATCCCTTCGATTTCCAGTCCTTTGCCACCTCCACAAGAGCTACTATAAACGATTTTGAATAAGGAAGTCCTTTCTCCTTATCTTCTATTTCTTTGGGATATAGGCCTAGTGGTGATATTGCTGGGTTGAAAGGCATGCAATGTTTTATGGCCCTTTAGGCATGATTCCAAATTTCTCTCCAGACTGGTTGTAAAAATTCACAGATTTGGGGCAGTTGGGTGGCTCAGTGGATTGAGAGCCAGGCCTAGAGACAGGAGGTCCTGGGTTCAAATCTGGCCTCAGACACTTCCTAGCTGTGTGACCCTGGGCAAGTCACTTAACTCCTATTGCCTAGCTGTTACCACTCTTCTGCCTTCAAGATGAAAGGCAAGGGTCTAAAAAAAAAGTTCACACATCCACCAACAGTGTATTAATGTCCCATTTTTTTATATCCTCTCCAACATTTATCATTTTCCTTTTTTGTCATATTGACCAGTCTGATAAAAATGTAGTACCTCAGAGTTGTTTTACTTTGCATTTCTTAATAATGATTTGGAGCATTTTTTTTCTTTTTTCTCAATATCTTATTTTTAATTTTTTAATTTCCCCAAATTATAGGTAAAAACAATTTCTAATGTTTTTCAAAGAATATGTGGTTTCAAAATCTTTCCTTTCCTTCTTACCCTCTCAACATCACTCTCTCCCACATTGAGATACTTAGCAATCTCATAGAGATTTTACATGTGCAATCAAGTACAACATTTTCCCATTTTAATTCTTTTGTGGAAGGAAATTCAAATTTAAAAAAAAATTAAAAACTGAAAAAAAGTTTTCTTTGGTCTGGATCTAGACTCTATTGGTTCTTTTTCTATGGAAACAGATGTCATTAAAAAAACATGAATCTTTTGTTCACAGTTGTTCATAGTACAGTATTCCTGACACTAAGTACAATGTTTACCTAGTTCCACTTATTTCTCTTTGCTTCAGTTCATCTCATTATATTCAACTCACAACCTTTCCCTCTGTCTATGTATACTCCTTCTAATTGCCCTAATAATGATAATGTTCTTTGGCTTTACAAGAATCATCCCCTTATGTAGGGATGCACACAGTTTTGTTATGTTGTATTGAATGTCTTTTGATTTCTCTTTTCTTTTTCCTTCTTATCATTCTCTTGAGTCTTGTATTTGGGAGTCAAGTTTTCCATTCAGCTCCAGTCTTTGAATTAGGAATGTTTGAAAGTCATCTGTTTTATTGAATATCCATTTTTTTTCTCCTGAAGAATTATGCTCAGTTTTTCTAAGTGATTCTTGCTTGAAATTCTAGCTCTTTTGCCCTATGGAATATCATATTCCATCCCTCTGATTCTTTAATGTAGAAGTTTGTGTTATTCTGACTGTGACTCCATGTTTGAATTGTTTCTTTTTTGCTACTTGTAAAATCTTCTCTTTGATCTGGGAATTTTGTAATTTGGCTACAATGTTCTTGGGAGTTATCCTTTTGGGATTTCTTTCAGGAGGTGATTGGTGGATTCTTTCCGTTTCTACTTTGACCTCTGGTTCTAGAATATCAGGGCAGTTTTCCTTAATGATTTCTTGAAAGATTATATGTACCCTCTTTTTTTGATCATGACTTTCAGGTAATCAAATATTTTTAGATTATTTCTCCTAATTTATTTAGATTTATTTAGATTATTTTCTCCTAATTTATTTTCCAGGTTGGTCATTTTCCCCATGAGATGTCTTCTATTTTTTCATTCTTTTGACTTTGTCAGATTGTTTCTTGATGTCTCAGGCAGTCATTAATGTCCACTTGGGCAATTCTTGAATGAGCTTTTGTATCTCCTTTTCCATTTGGCCAATTATACTTTACAAAGTCTTCTTTTCCTCAGTAAATTTGTGCACCTCCTTTTTTATATGGTCAATTCAAGAAGTTCTTTTATTCAGTGAATTTTTGTATATTTTTTTCCTATCTGGCAAATTCTGTTTTTTAATGAGTTCTTTACTACTTTAAATTTTGTGCCTTTTTTTTAAACAATTGGCCTATTTTTTTAAGGTATTAATTTCTTCAGTATCTTTTTTGTGACTTCTTTACCTCATTGACTTTTTTCATGATTTTCATATCAGTCTCACTTCTTTTCCCCATTTTTCTACATCTCTTATTTAATTATTAAAATCCTTTTTGAATTACTCCATTAATTCTTTTTGAGTTTGAAAATGATTAACATTTTTCTTGGAGGCTTTGGATAGAGCAGGATTGATTTTGTCATCATCTTTTGAAGGTTTTTTTTTTTTTTGGTCTTTCCTGTTATCAAATTAACTTTCTATTTTGAATTTCTTTTTTGTTGTTTATTCATTTTCCAGTCCTTTTCTTTTCTTTTAATTTTAAAAACTCTTAAATTTGGGGGTCTGTGACTGAGGCAAGGAAGCATGGCTCCAAGTTTTGGGTTCTTTGTGCAGCTGCCTTCAGACTTAGATCTGGGTATTTCAATTCTTCCAAGGTGTTATGATTTAGGAGAAGTGTGTTTAATACTTTCTAGGATTGTGGTCTGGTCTGAGGGTAACCATAAGCACTCTTTTTTGCCTTGAAACTGTGACTAGAGTTCCCTGCTCCCTTATGGCCAAAAGCATTAGTGCATGTTAGTACCCCTCTTCCTTCTTAGAGCAAGTCCCAGGACTGCTTCCTAGATCAGTGCATGGGCAGTGCAACAAGTCTTGTACTCAGAACAGCAAAAGAAACTATAATATCTTACTTAGCAGTTATCTCACTACCCTTCCTGTCTGTGGCTGAGAGCTCTGGAAGCCTTTGCTGCTGCTTCAGCTTTATCCAGGGCCCACTGCCACAGTAGGACCTGCCCTGGGGCACTGCTTGTTGCTCTATATCCATTCAGGTGTACTAGATCCCTCATGTCAGCCTTCTAAGTTGCTCTAGGCTGAAAAATTACTGCATTTCATCTTTTTGTGGGTTATGCTCCTCTAGAACTCATTCTAGGACATTATATCATAGTTTTTTGGAAGGTTGAGATCAGATGGGTCTATGTACCTTCTCTGTCATCTTGGCTCAATTCTCTCTGATATGGATCACATTTTTATATGACTAAAGATTGTTTTAATTTCTTCATCTGAGAATTGCCTGTTCATTTCTTTTGACTATTTATCCCCTTCATTTTACATAAAAGGAAATGAAGGCCCAGAGGAAGTTATTTTGCTTGTCCAAAATTACATGGAAAACCACTATTAAAATACATGACCCCTGTCCTAATTACAACACCAATTTCACTATACCACACTGCCTCTTTTCATCTAAGTTCTGTAGAAATGGAAACATTTTTTTCTGACTTCTATGTTGCATATACGTGTGTGGATAGATAGCTAGAAAGACAGACAGACATATAGATAGATAGATAGATAGATAGATAGATAGATAGATAGATAGATANAGACAGACATATAGATAGATAGATAGATAGATAGATAGATAGATAGATAGATAGATAGACAGACAAATAGATAGATGTGTATATTCATGTATATATCAATTAATATACATAAAATACCAGAGTGCTTTGAAACACTCGCCAATATCTAATCAGGCATGTTTTATCTAGAAATTTCCCTTTCTGAGGATGTACATGCTTTTCCTCTCCCATACCATATACCAATTGGGTTACTCTCACCCTGCTTCCCCTTTTATACCTTCCCCAAAATCAGGAAAAATGACTGGCACATGAGAGAGTTGATGAAAAGAGATAACTAATCCTGTAACTTGGCTCATGTAGGAAGAATCTAATCATGATCAATGGACAGCTTAAAATAGCAGGGGCTAGGGTGGGAAAGCACAAGAGAACATTACTCGGCTTGTCACAGAAGGCAAGTTTTGGACAAATGAAATGTTATTAAGAATATCTGGCTAGGAGGATTCCCAGAAAGTGCTCCCAATGAAAACTTCATCTCTATCAAAGCAAATTAATTCATCACTTGAGGCAACATTAATTAGGCTGGATAAACCATGACCCAGCATATTGAGAGAGATGACTATGTTACCTTAAGCATGACCAAATGAAGTTTGAGAATCTTCTCTGTTCACAAAGGAAAAGCCTTCCTCTAACTTAATACATCTAGTTTTTTGATATGTCCCATCCCCCCACCCATGAATTAGCATAGGAATAGATTAAACTCTAGTCAGGGATGTTTGGGAGACACCTTTAACTTTTTGAGGTTGGCCTCATGAAATGAAATCCTCTCATTGTTACCCAACATATTGTTGCAGTGGATGGAGCAGAGTATAAGGTTTCATGTGGCAATTCTTGTGTTCTTTTTAAAAAATAGATTCTAATAACAAAGGACTGAGACAAAGTTTCTTCTAGGCTATGTCCTGCAGAGAGTAAGAACATGTGTTCCACAGTTTAAGGCAGCTACTTTATGCAGTGGATAGAATGTAAGACTTGTTTATCAGGAAATCTTGAGTTCACTTCCTCCCTAGATAGTTACTATCTGTGTGACCCTGGTCAAGTCATTTAAATGCTTTCAGTATTAATCTCTTCATACATAAAATGTGGTTAATAATAACACATTTTTTCAGGGTTGTTTTAAGGATAAAATGAGATAAGATAGGCAAAGTACCTTGTAAACCTTATAGTATCAAATAAATGCTAGCTATTATTATCAATTCAAAAGAACCAATTGAGCAATTATCTGCATGAAGGAAGAGCAACAGAATAAGTAAATTTGTCTTTTCCCCACTGGTGTTTTGGTGTTGTATAGACTCAACCTTAAATATGTTTACTTATGTATACACATGGATATGATAAATGTATTTTAAATTGCATTGACTAAATGCAAAGTCTCTCTCATTTCTATAAGGTCTTTTTGGTTTGGTGTAGCATTGGAAGGCAAGATTTCTGGATGAAACAGCTATCCATTAGAGATCATGACATCTATAGGTGTTTTTAAGAGGTGAGAGAAAGAATGTCTATACATGCCCACCCCTTTCTAATTTGTCTCTACAGTATATCATATCTTGGTAACCACCATAGTCCTTTCAGCCTGAAATGAATTAAATGCTGACCCAGTAAGTAGGAGTAAATTCACTCTATGGCTGTCTGCACCTATAGTGGGTGTGATTTAACTGTGATGCCTCAATGCTTTTCAAAGTGGCATATCACTTAGTCAGAAAAAAAATGGAATAGATAGCAAGCCAGAGGTCTAAGGCAGTGTGTCAACGTACTTTATAGAGCCATGAAACCTATAAAACAAACCCAAAAAATGAAAGAATGAAAAAAATACTGACAGTTAAAAGAAATGGACTGCTCCAAGCAGCATTCTTTCTGCTTTTGTGATTCAATGTCCTTCCTTCTAAAATATATATTCTTCCTGGAACATAAAAGACTCATGTAGAAGCTCACAGTTTCCATTTCAGTGCTTTTTTGTGCTAGTTCTTATGCTTTTTCATTGGTATTTAATATATGCTCTGTGGAGAAGCAGCAAATGTAACATTAATAAAATATATTGGAAATTTTAGACAGCACACTTATTTTAGACTGATGAGGAGTACTTCGAGGTAATAACCAAAATATCCAATCGAATAGGTGTGGAGTCCATCCAAAGGATGACAAAAAATGGTTTGAGTTGTCTCTACTTGTCAGAATTCTATTTCCATGATAGACTGACAGTAAGGGTGATGTTATAAATTATATAGAAAAATGAAATTAAGATAATTTTGAAACATCTTAATAAGTAATTTCTGGATAATTGGTGGGTTACATATTTAAAAGGATAATTGATCCAAAATTCCTATGAAGATGCTGTATAAACTTGGGAGAATTAGTTCTGGAATTTGGTTAATTTTATTATTGATGGTCTTTCTTATTTTGAAATCATTATCTTATAGGCTTATAGGATTTGGAATGGGATAACAAAAGGTCAGAAGTGATCCAGACAAACATTCTCAGTTTGCAAGAAACTAAGATCTAGAAAGATTAAGTAATTTGTCTGAATCCACACAAATAGGGCCATAACTTTCTGAGAAAGAGAGAGAATAAAGCTGTGTATGGTGGTGGAAATGCTATGAAAAAAAATTGGGGGAGTTCCGGTAAGATGGCTGCATAGACAGAGCGAATCTGAAAACCTCTGCACCCTTACGCACGGAGATAGAAAACAATGTGCTTCGAGAAGAAAGAGGACCGAATCTAAGAATGGGACAGAGCAGGGGGAACCCTACTGCAGCACAACTAAAGAGGTATGCCAAGAAAAAGGCTTCAATACTTGAACTGTTGGGACTCAGGGCATAGAAGGGGAATCCCAGGATCCCAAGACTCCTCCCCCACAGGCTGTGCAGAGTCTCCAGCTGCCCAGGAAATCTCAGGGCTGGTGGGTGCACTGGTTGGGAGAGAGGGCCTTGCTGGCATAGGACTCAGGGAGTCAAACACAGACACTGGAGAGGTGACTGGAGGAGAAAACCAGAGAAACACAGCAAAAATGCCCAGAAGATGGTGGCTTAGAGAGAGCCAAACCCCAGAGCGCAGACAGCTTGGCTTCCTCATACCGAGATAGAGAACCCAGGGTTTCAAGAGGAAAGAAAACCAGATCAAACACAGTGGATAGCACAGGGGGACCGCACTGCTGGAGAGCTCAGATCAGCAAAAAATGCTCCTTCTTGTCACCTCACCTTTTTTGTCTTTTTGTTTGTTTGTTTGTTTGTTTGTTTTTCCCTCCCCTCAAGGCTTTGAGGTTTTAGCCTCAGGGCAGATTAATCCAATCCATACAGATTTAATCCCAACAATTGGACAGACCAGAAGTCTTCCAAGGGTAGAGAAAGTAATTTAACCCTGGGGGGAAGATCTTTCATCAAAGATCATTAAATACATCTGCTCGAATTAGCAGACCAAGGAAGGGGGAAAAAACATGAGCAAGCAATAGAAAAAGAGAAAAGAAATGACAAGTGACAACTTCTTTCAAGGAAGTGAAAAGAGAGCAAATGAAACAGAAATAGAAGAGGAAGTAGTTCCAGTGAATTGGGCACAGGCTTTGGAAGATCTCAAAATTCAATTAACTCAAGAATTTAAAACTCAATTAATTCAATAACTTCAGGAACTCAAAAAACAATTAAGAGAGGCTGAAGACAATTTGAAAATGGAAACACATGAGCTAAAACAAGAAAATAAAGTATTAAAAGCCAGAACTGGCCAGCTTGAAAATGAAGCAAAGAAGGCAAAAGATGATCTACAAAGAAAATCGGACCAGAAAGAGAAGGATGACCAAAAAGCCAGGGATGAAATTCAGTCTTTAAAAAACAGAACTCAACAACTAGAAGAAAATGACTTCACAAGGCAGCAAGAATATATTAAACAAAATAAAAAAAAACATGAAAAATTTGAGGAGATTATGAAACACCTCATTGATTCAACCAAAGATCTGGAGAACAGAGCTAGAAGAGATAAGAATAATTGGTTTACCAGAACATCATGATAAAAGAAAAAGTTTAGATAGCATTTTACAAGAAATTATCAGAGAAAATTGCCCAGAAATTCTTGAACAAGAAGGAAAAGTGGAAATTGACAGGATCCACAGATCACCTCCTACATTTAATCCACAACTGACAACTTCCAGGAATATTATAGCCAAATTCAAAAACTACCAGACCAAGGAAAAAATATTACAAGCTGCTAAAAAGAAGTCATTCAGATATCAGGGAACCACAGTTAGGATAACACAGGATCTGGCTGCATCTACACTGAAGGACCAGAAGGCATGGAACACAATATTCCGGAAAGCAAGAGAACTGGTGCTACAACCAAGAATCAACTATCCAGCAAGACTAACTGTATTATTGCAGGGGAAAGTATGGTCATTCAATAAAATTGAGGACTTCCAAACATTCATCAAGAAAAAACTGGACTTAAACAGAGAGTTTGCTGCCCAAACCCAGAACTCAAGAGAATCAACATAAGGTAATTAATAGAATGGGGGGAGGAGAAAAAAATTATTTTCTTTAAGGGACACAACAAATTCAATCAATTTATATCCCAAGAAGAAAAGAAGGTATTGGCAAATATTAAAAATTATTATTACCAACAGGGTAACTAGAAGAAGTTTACATAGAGGGAACAGGGACTAACTGCATAAGATGAAATGTCAAGAGATATATAAATATATATATATGTATATATGTATGTATGTATAAATATATACAAAACTAGGAGGGAAGAAGATAACAATAAGAAAAAAGGAAAGCAAACAAAAAGGAATAAATTTATATTCCATAAAGAAGCACATGGGATCAACAGGGGGAAAATAACAATACATTGTAAGGGTAAAGAGGTTAGAGAGAGGGAATATTCAATACTGAAGTGCATTGAAATCAACTTAGAGAAGAACAATCAGATCCATAGGGGCAGAAAATTGATTCACGCCCTATAGAGAAGTAGAAGGGTAACAAAGGGACTGGTGGGGAGGGAAGCAATACTAGGGAGGGAGAGGGTTTGGGGGGGAGCACCACGTGGCCTTAAAGAACAATAAGAGGGGAATAAGAAGGGAGGGGGAGAAAGGGAAGTACAACAAGGGAGGGGATTATAATAACTGATTAAAAACAAAACACTGGTATAGAAGGGAACAGTGAAAGAAGAAAGAACAGGACTAGGAGAGAGAATCAAAATGTCTGGAAATGCAGAGCTGATAATTATAACTCTGAATGTGAATGGGATGAACTCACCCATAAAATGGAAGCAAATAGCAGAGTGGATTAGAAACCAAAACCCAACCATATGTTGTTTACAAGAAACACATATTAGAAAGACAGACAGACATAGAATGAAAATGAGAGGATGGAGCAAAATCTTTTGGGCTTCAAATGAGAAAAAAGAAGGCAGGGGTGGCTATCATGATCTCTGACAGAGCCAAAGTAAAAATAGATAGGGAAGGTTAAAAGAGATAGGGAAGGTTACTACATCCTAATAAAAGGCAGTATAAAAATGAAGAAATATCAGTACTCAATATGTATGCACGAAACAGAATAGCTTCCAAATTTCTAAAGGAGAACCTAGTGGAGCTCAAGGATGAAATAGATAGCAAAACCATACTAGTGGGGGACCTGAACCTTCCCCTATCAGATCTAGATAAATCAAACCAAAAAATAAATAAGAAAGAGATAAGAGAGGTGAAAGAAACCCTAGAAAAATTTGAATTAATAGATATTTGGAGAACTATAGAGACAAAAAGGAATACATCTTTTCAGCAGCACATGGAACATTCACAACTATAGACCATGTAATAGGGCACAGAAACATGGCAATGCCCAATTATATAGCAATAAATTTAACAATCTAGGTGATATGGATGAATATTTGCAAAAATATAAATTGCCTAGATTAACAGCAGAAGAAATAGAATACTTAAATAATTCAATATCAGAAAAAGAAATTGAACAGGCCATTAAAGAACTCCCTAAGAAAAAATCACCAGGGCCTGATGGATTCACAAGTGAATTCTATCAAACATTCAAAGAACAATTAATCCCAATACTATACAAATTATTTGTTATAATAAGCAAAGAAGGAATCTTACCAAACTCCTTTTATGACACAAATATGGTACTGATTCCAAAGCCAGGCAGATCAAAAACAGAGAAAGAAAATTACAGACCAATCTCCTTAATGAACATAGATGCAAAAATCTTAAATAGAATACTAGTAAAAAGACTCCAGCGAGTGATAAAGAGGGTTATTCATCATGATCAGGTGGGATTTATACCAGGAATGCAAGGATGGTTCAATATTAGGAAAACCATCCACATAATTGACCATATCAACAAGCAAACCAACAAAAACCACATGATAATCTCAATAGATGCAGAAAAGGCCTTTGACAAAATACAACACCCATTCCTACTGAAAACACTAGAAAGTATAGGAATAGAAGGTTCTTTCCTAATCAACAAGCATCATATGCAATGGGGATAAATTAGAAACCTTTCCAATAAGATCAGGTGTGAAACAAGGATGCCCATTATCACCTCTTTTATTTAACATTGTACTAGAGACACTAGCAGTAGCAATTAGAGAAGAAAAAGAAATTGAAGGTATTAAAATAGGCAAGGAGGAGACTAAGTTATCACTCTTTGCAGATGATATGATGGTCTACTTAAAAAATCCTAGAGAATCAACTAAAAAGCTAGTAGAAATAATCAACAATTTTAGCAAAGTTGCAGGATACAAAATAAATGCACATAAATCATCAGCATTTCTATATATTTCCAACACATCACAGCAGCAAGAGGTAGGAAGAGAAACACTATTTAAAATCATCCTAGACAATATAAAATACTTAGGAATCTATCTACCAAAACAAATACAGGAATTATACAAACATAACTACAGAACACTTTACAAAATAATAAAACTAGATCTAAACAATTGGAAAAACATTGATTGCTCATGGGTAGGACGAGCTAACATAATAAAAATGACCATTCTACCCAAATTAATTTACTTATTTAGTGCCATACCTATCAAACTACCAAAAAACTTCTTTACTGAATTAGAAAAACTATAACAAATTTCATTTGGAAGAACAAAAGATCAAGAATATCAAAGGAAATAATGAAAAAAATGTGAAGGAAGGTGGCTTAGCAGTACCAGATATTAAGCTATAATATAAAGCAGCTGTCATCAAAACAATATGGTACTGGCTGAGAGACAGAAGGGAGGATCAGTGGAATAGACTTGGGGTAAATGACATCAGCAAGACAGTGTATGATAAACCCAAAGAGTGCAACTTTTGGGACAAAAATCCACTATTTGACAAAAACTGCTGGGAAAATTGGAAAACAATATGGGAGAGATTAGGTTTAGATCAACATCTCACACCCTACACCAAGATAAATTCAGAATGGGTGAAAGACTTGAATATAAAGAAGGAAACTATAAGTAAATTAGGTGAACACAGAATAGTATATGTGTCAGATCTCTGGGAAAGAAAAGATTTTAAAACCAAACAAAAGTTAGAGAAAATTACAAAATGTAAATAAATAAGTTTGATTATATTAAATTAAAATTGTTTGTACAAGGGAAAACAATGCAACCAAAATCAGAAGGGAAACAACAAACTGGGAAAAAAATCTTTATAACAAAAAATTCTGACAGAGGTCTAATTACTCAAATATACAAGGAGCTACATCAGTTGTATAAAAAATCAAGCCATTTTTCTCCAATTAATAAATGGGCAAGGGACATGAATAGGCAATTTTCAGATAAAGAAATCAAAAGTATCAACAAGCAAATGAGAAAGTGTTCAAAATCTCTAATAATTAGAGAAATGCAAATCAAAACAACTCTGAGGTACCACCTCAGGCCTAGCAGATTGGCTAAAATGATAGCAGGGGAAGTAATGAATTTTGGAGGGGATGTGGCAAAATTGGGATGTTAATGCATTGCTGGTGGAGTTGTGAACTGATTCAACCATTCTGGAGGGCAATTTGGAACTATGCCCAAAGAGCGATAAAAGAATGCCTGCCCTTTGATCCAGCCATACCATTGCTGGGGTTGTACCCCAAAGAGATCATAGATAAACAGACTTGCACAAAAATATTTATAGCCGCGCTCTTTGTGGTGGCAAAAAACTGGAAAGCAAGGGTATGCCCTTCAATTGGGGAATGGCTGAACAAATTGTGGTATATGTTGGTGATGGAATACTATTATATATATACTATATTATATATTATATATACTATATTATATATTATATATACTACTATATGTGGTATATGAAGGAATAATAAACTGGGGGAATTCCATGTGAACTGGAAAGACCTCCAGGAATTGATGCAGAGTGAAAGGAGCAGAGCCAGAAGAACATTGTACACAGAGACTGATATATTATGGTAAAATCGAATGTAATGTGACATTTGTACTAGCAGCAATTCAATGACCCAAGACAATTCTGAAGGATTTATGGAAAGGAACACTATCCACATTCAGAGGAAGAACTGCAGGAGTAGAAACACAGAAGAAAAACAACTACATGGATACTTGGGTTGATGAGAACATGATTGGGGATGTAGACCTGAAAAGACCACACCCATGTAACTATCAATAATGTGTAAATAAGTCTTGATGGACCTCACCAGTGGAAATGCGAATTAGCTAAGGGGGGTGGAGGGGATGAGTCGGGGATGGGGGACTGAAGGGGGTGAAGGGTAAAGTAAAAACATGACTTATGTAACCAGGGAAATTTTTTCTAAAAATAAAAAATTATTAAAAAAAATTGGAATCTGACTTTCAAACTGATGGGATAAATTATAATTTTCTAAATTTTATGTCTATCAGTACTAAGAAGATGGATCACTACTAAGATTCAAATCAAAGGTATTGTTGAAATTATTTTGTAACAATTATTAACTATGCATTAATTATGAGCAATGGAATCTCACATAGGATATTGTGATTGTTCATCTTTTATTTTCATTTCTTTTTTTTCTCCATATATTTTCCAACCATTTGTCTGACTCCAGCTTTCCTTCCCTTTTTTCTTCTTTGCCAAATCTTGCTCCTTAAGTAGAAATTTGTTATTATGATGTGCGTAATACTCTACCCTCCAATTCTCTTTCAATATATCCTTCGTCTTACCATGACCCAGATCTGAATTGTGCTGAGAATTATAAAGACCCCTTCTTGGTAACCAGAAATAAAATCATTTCTGATCCAGGCAATTATATTTGCTCTATATAAAGCCTCTTGAAAAAAAGCGTTATTTGATGATATCCTTTTGGTTCTCATCTTTTTCTTATACCACTATTATCCCAATGGAGTCAGCATTTCAGTTAGTTTGGGAAATGATTCATCCTTGTGTATTTTAGACTTTAAAAAATAACTCACATACTCTAGAATAAAAAAAAAATCACTGGACTTAAAAAAATGAAACTTCTATGATAAGTTCTCATTCTCATAGATTATTTTTCTTGGTTAGGAGAGACCTAAAGGGCAATAGCATAACATTAATATAGTTATCTTTAATATAGTTGTCACTTAAAAATAAAAGAAAGGAAACCCTGATGTCACTTGCCCTAAGAGCAAGAGTCTAGATGTTTTAATGAATGCTTGCTTGTTGTAACTCACTTTTCTCAGGCAATAAAGAATGTCTAAAATATTACCACACATTTCAGTGTAGTATTGAGGGCAAAAAAATATAGCAGATTCTCAAAGGCCCAGCAACTTAAAGAAATTAGGTGGAATATAAGGTAAATCACTGTGAGCAAAGTATAATTTGAATAAAATTTTATTTGAAAATAATTTTGAATTTTGAATATTTGAATAAAATAGAAATACATTTTATCAGCAAAGATAAATATAAATATTATGCTATAATATATTATATTGTATACACACAGAACTATATATTATACTGATATATCATATCTGTATCTATATTTCTAAACCTCTCTATCAGGGAGAGTTTTATTAAAGATAACTAATAAACTTTATTCAGGTTCATCCAGATAGCGAATGGAGGAGTGTGGTTTTGAACTCAGGTCCTCTGAGATTAAAGGTTCCTTTGTAATATTATGGCTGTTTACATCTAGGCCTACTGAATATTCCAGTCTTTTACTTAGTAATAAACATTCTTTCCCTCAAATGAAGTCCTCACCAAACAACTGTCAATTCAGAGGAGGTTTAGTTCTTTTAGAAAACTTAGAACTTCTAAAGAAACTCCCTGATGAGGCTCCATAGGTTATTTGATCTTTTGTTCAATACAAAATAACAGACTCTTAGTTCCCTAGACCATAAATTTTGGAATAGTTGTTATCTGTATTGTATATATTTACATCCAAGAGTTCCCCTACTAGGTTTGTGTATATATTAAAAATGACTATATATGGTCCACTCTCTATATATACATATGAATACACATACCTGACAGTCAGTTTATTTGTATTGATCTCTTGCTTTTGCCATGCACTAGCTCTAGGAGTGATCCAGACTAAGTGGAAGAGGTATTACAGATATTTATTTACATTGAGTTATAAAGCACAGGTACCAAACAGATCCTATTTTAGCATTCTGAAATAACATAATTCAGGAAACCTTTGACACAAATAGAAACTTTACTCCTGTTGCAGAAGGTATTCAGGTATTTGTAGATACTGTTATTATTTTCAATCACCATTCCTGTTATATAATAAGTTAAAGAACTAAGAAATCTAAATTTTGAAAGAGCCTTTAAAATTGTAAGTGAGGCTTGTCTTTTGTTAGTCTTCTACTCCCAAATTTGATCATTTCTCCATTTATGACAGCCTTGCCTAGCATGTTCCTTTATCTGGCATGTTTGTGATATTCAAGTAACTACCACAGAGCTTCCAATTATAAATGTCCTCTCCATATATATCATTCTTTCTTCCTAGAACATACAACAACAACAAATGTCCAGTTCTGGAGTTTAGTGCTCTAACTCAGATATCATAAAGCAGACCCATCTTAAAGTAACTAATATCAATATTTTATTATTTTTAAGTCAAATTTTAATTTTAAAAATACCAGGTTTTCATTTTCTCTCCCATCCTGTTCCCAGCAGGGGACGGAGGGGACTTATCACCAGTACAGATAGTCCAACAAAACAAATTCCAACACTGATTACATTGAAAAGTGTACTTTATTCTCAATATTTAGTATATTTCTAGAGAGAGGTCAGGAGGAGATTAATAGTTTTCATGACTGGTCCTCTGGAATCATAGTTAAATGACATACTGAAGGAATTAAGGAAATTGGAGTAGCAAATGGTAGTGGGAACTGCAGAAATTGAGTGAACCATTTTGACTCCATCTTTGATTCAGTTCTGGAGCTAGCTCAGTTTGCTTTCTATTTAATTATAGGACTAGTTCAAATTCTGTCCTGTGAGAAAATTCCATTCACTTGTGGGAATTGGAAAAAGTATTGCTGCATTATTTGAACTTAGCCCTCTGTGGCTGGGAAACTTGACCATCTATATCTGCTTCTTGGAGACACTTAAGTAAGATCCTAGGTTATACTGACTAGAAACTTAGATCTAGATCCAAAGACTGATGCAAATTTTCACAGAATTGTACATCTCAAGCAACACATATATCTTATCTGAAAACTGGTCTCATGTTGATGAATTAGTTATTGTTTCCATTTTCCTTACAGACACAAGGGGAATGGGGCACCTCTTTTCTGAATTCAGGGAATTGTATTTTCGTCCCCCTTCTCAAGTTGGAGAAAAGTCTCAATGTTCCATCCAATTAGAAATCAGATTACCTAATATTAGATTGTTTCCTTTAAATGAATTGATTATATCTGATTCATTGTTTTTACTATACAAAAGTGTGTATCCCTCTGTATCCAGGGTCCACCTTTTAGCTAAGGAAGGGACTGGTTCCACTTTTTTAGGCAATTTCCATGTATTGCTTAATACATTAATATGCTTAGAAAATCAAAATTTTGTTTCCTTAGTCACTTCTTTTTTCACATGTCACACACATATATAATTGTTTGTATACTGCTCCTAGGATAATAAAATACTGATATTTTAAAGAAGGAATCTTGCAATAGTAATTTATTCTATTCCTCATAACACATATCCAATTTGGCATTTAACAGTAGGCCTAAGAATTCACAAATCTAGGTAATAGAAATAATGACTTTTCCTAGAAAAAGGTCTTTTAGTAGTCTAATGACAGGTGATTATGTACTTTGAAGAATGAATTCTATTTCAGGTATGGTTTGGACAAGGCAACATTTGAGATCTTTTCCAGATCAAAACTTATGATGATTCTAAAGAGAAATAAAATTTGAAATTTTGAATTGCTCACTTTTTTTTAAACCTACTATTCATCTTAGACTCGATACTATGTTTTTGTTCTAAGGCAGAAGAGTAGTAAAGGATTCTGGATGGCAATTTGGAACTAGGCCCAAAGAGCTCTAAAAGACAGCCTGCCCTTTGATCCAGCCATACCATTGCTGGGTTTGTACCCTAAAGAGACAATAGGGAAAAAGGCTTGTGCAAAAATATTTATAGCTGCGCTCTTTGTGGTGGCAACAAATTGGAAAAGAAGGGTATGTCCTTCAACTGGGGAATGGCTGAACAAACTGTGGTATATGCGGGTGATGGAATACTATTGTGCTAAAAGGAATAATAAACTGGAGAAGTTCCAGGCGAACTGGAGAGACCTCCGGGAACTGATGCAGAGTGAAAGGAGCAGAGCCAGAAGAACATTGTACACAGAGACTGATACACTGTGGTAAAATCGAATGTAATGGACCTCTGTACCAGCAGCAATGCAATGATCCAGGACAATTCTGAGGGATTTATGGAAATGAACACTACCCACATTCAGAGGAAGAACTGCAGGAGCGGAAACACAGAAGAAAAACGACTGCTTGAATACATGGGTTGAGGTGGACAAGATTGGGGATGTAGAATTGAAACAACCACACCAATGCAACTATCAATAATGTGGAAATGGGTCTTGATTGATGACACATGTTAAAACCAGTGGGAATGTGTGTTGGCTATGGGGGGGGGTGATTGGGGATGAAGGGGAAAGTAAGAACAGGAATCATGTAACCATGAAATTTTTTTCTAAAAATAAATTAAAAAAAAAAAGAAGAGTGATAAAGGCTAGGCAAAACAGGTTAAGTGACTTGTCCAGGGTCATACAGTTAGGAAGTATCTGAAGGCAGATTTGAACCCAAGATCTCCCATTTCCAGGCCTGGTTCTCAATCCACTGAGCCACCTTGCTGATCTCTGCTCAGATATATTTTTATACATTTTTATAAATATAAAGTAACCAGAAATTACATTTATGACTAGGCAAGTGGCTCAATCACACCATTGGTCTTGTGATCCATAAGAATTTCGTTTTGACCAACTCATGGTATATCTGTGACTCAGCATCATAAACTATGGTCAGTTTAATTTGGCAATCCAAGCTGCTACCACCTTCTTTCATCCATTTTGCCCTAATCTGAGACAGCCTAAAATGTCATAGCTTTGCTATTTGTCCACGTAATTTTATTAATGTGGACAATCAAAAAGCATACAAGTCAATGAATATAGGTCTCAGGTCAATTTATGTCTAGGATCATAAACTGATTAATCAAAGGACCATTGATTTAGAACTGAAAGGTGCCTTAAACATTATATAACACATTTTTTCATTCTTCATATAAAGAAAATAAGGTCCAGAGATACTGTAACTTGTCCCAGATTGCATAGTGTTTTGTATCAGAGCTGGGATTCAAACTTCTTATTCTCAATGCGATATTTTGGCCACTATTTTAGACAAAAAAATACAAATCTTCTAGGAAAGACTCAGTAGATATTTGATAGAAAATTTATGAACGGATATGAGGAGGGTATACTTGGGTTGTTATATCCACTTGTGAGAAGAACATATAAGTGAAATTAAAAGTCCTCTGTTGCTTCAAATTGCCCCCTGTTATATATAATCTCCTTCAGATTTTGTACTATGCAAATGCAGACTAAGAGTTTCCCCCTGCTTTGTATACCTGAGGGCTCTGCTTTGACCTGACTAAACTTAACAGATTACCTAAAATATTCCAGATGTACAGGGTAATTGTGCTCCCTTTGCTTCAGTGACTGTACAGATCCATCGCAAGTTAAACCATTAATTCAGATAGTTTATTTGACAGGAATATAATGACTTCCATTCACTTTAGGTATAGATTCAATGCCATTAGTTAAAGCAATCCTATAACAGTAATCACTTGCTAGGTATCATGAGACAATATGTATAGAACGTGTTATTGTCAGCCAATATTCCAATCATAAGTCTTTGTCATAAAACAGGAATTACTCCTGAAATTCTCTCTTTGGGGTCCTTCTTTGCAAATAGTATTGCTCATCAAAGCTGTTCATAAGCTGGATGGTTAGATTGCGATTTCAGTAATGCAAGGTTTTCTTTTCATATGCAACAAGTCAGAAAATAACATGATGTGAGAGAATTATTTAGAAATCTCTAAATTAAGTACAATTTTTTTATCTTTCACATAATACATTCCTTTAAGGTTTACATAGTTACATAAAAATGTCAGCTTTTTGTTCCCAGGCTTCCAAATTATTTCCTTTGCTGCAAGCATAATATCATTTGACATAAACATGGCCTTTTGAAGCTTATTATACACTTTGCCTATATTCTTCCCTTCAAGCCTTACACAACTTTATGAACTAGTACCATCAAAATTATTATCCATGTTTTAAAAATGTAGAAACTAAGGAAAACTTAAAGAAGTGAGGGGAGTTACCAATGGCAACACAGCCATGAAGTGTCAGAGGTAGGATTTGTATCCAAGTCTTTTTTCAATTCTAATTTGGACTGGTGACTACAAATAATAACACTCTGCCTACTCCACCATGCTAGAGTAGTCGTCCTATTAGGGTTTCTTCTACTGTGCAAATTGATTATTGTAAAACTTTCCAGATTTCTCTAGTGTTACAATATAGATAACTTAATACATGTTTTCTAGTTACAAATTTGAGACAGGCTGTGTCAACAAACTGAGCTTTTAAACTGTGAATAAAACCATTTTAATCTCGATGTTTGACCAAAGCAGTCAGGGACTGTTTTCTGCCTAGGATCAAATCAAATAATGTATGCAAAGCACTTTGTAAGCTGCAAAGCACTATATAAATGTTAGCTATGATTACAGTGATTACACAGCGGTGAGTTGAGAGTAACCATTAATTCTAATCTGTTGATAGACTAACTCTGCTGATTATAACACATTAGAGACTACGGCTGATTCATTTCTCCAGCTGTTATTTGGGGAATGACTGTCCAACAGTTTGGTTGTTGAGGCCATTTCTTTTTTTTTTCTTTATTTAGAATTTTTTCCATGGTTACATGATTCATGATTCCCTCCCTGCCCCCTTTTTAGTTGATCCTCTAGGATGCTTTAAGTATATCATCATAGCATCTGCAAAGACTGATAGTTTAGTTTCCTCATTGCCTACTTTAATTCCTTTAATCTTTTTTCTTCTCTAATTGATACTGCTAGTATTTCTAGTACAATATTAAATAATAGAGGTGATAATAGGCATCCTTCCTTCAGTCCTGATCTTATTGGGAAGGATTCTGATTTGTCTCCATTGTAGATGATGCTTGCTGATGGTTTTAGATATATATTGTTTTGTTTTGTTTTTGAGGAAGGGCCCATCTATCCTTATACTTTCTAATGTTCTCAATAGGAATAGGTGTTATGTTTTGTCAAAGGCTTTTTCTGCATCTATTGCGATAATTATGTGATTTCTATTGGTCTGGTTGTAGATATGGTCAATTATGTGGATGGTTTTCCTAATATTAAACCATCCTTTCCTGGTACAAATCTCACCTGGTGAATGATCCTTGCGATAACTTGCTATAGTCTTTTTGCCAGAATTTTATTTAAGATTTTTGCATCTATGTTCATTAAGGAGATTGGTCTACAGTTTTCTTTCTCTGTTTTTGGTCTGCCTGGCTTTGGAATCAGTAGCATATTTGTGTCATAAAAAGAATTTGGCAAGGCAGCTTATTTTGTCAAATAATTTGTATAGTATTAGGATTAGTTGTTCTTTAAATGTTTGATAGAATTCACTTGTGAATCTCTCTGGCCCTGAGTATTTTTTCTTAGGAAGTTCCTTGATGGCTTATTCAATTTCTTTTTCTGAGCTGGGATTATTTAAATATTCAGTTTCCTCTTTTGTTAATCTAGGAAATTTATATTTTTGTAAATATTGATCCATTTCACATAGATTGTCATATTTATACCATATAATCAGGCAAAATAGTTCTTAATAATTACCTTAATTTTCTCTTTACTAGAGGTGAGATCACTCTTTCCATCTTCTTTTTTTATTAGATTAACCAGAACTTTATCTATTTAATTTGTATTTTCAAAGTACCAGCTCCTAGTCTTATTTATTAGTTCAATAGTTCATTTACTTTCAATTTTATTAATTTCTCTGGATGCTATACTATTTGGTGTGTATGTTAAATAGTGATATTTCTTCATTATTTATGTTGCCTTTAATCAAGATATAATTTCCTTTCGTATCGTTACTCCTGCTACTCCTGACTTCTTTGTCATAGTTGTGGCCCAATAGATTCTGCTCCAGCCTCATACCTTTACACTGCATATCTACCTGCCTCAAGTGTGTTTCTTGTAGATAACAAATGCTAGGATTCTGGTTTTTAATCCTTTCTTCTCTCCACTCCCATTTTATGAGTGAGTTTATCCCATTCACATTCACAGTTATGTTCACCTTTTGTGTATTCTCCTCCATTTTGACTCCCTCCTTTAATCCTAACCTTTCTTCTTTCCCTCTTACCCTCCCTGTAGTGTTTCACTTTTAGTCAGTCTCTGTCCTTTCCCCTCCTCTATATTACTCTCTTTCCCACCACTTCCCTTCTTATTCACCTTTTACTATGGGGCATTTTAAATACCCCCCAAATTCTCCATTCCTTGTATTATTCCCTTCACACCACCATATTTCTTATTACCCTTATAGTTCTCTATAGGGCAAGAGATAATTCTCTACCCCAATGGATCTGACTGTTCTTCCCTCTCTGAGCCAATTCCAATAAGAGTAATCTTTAAGTTGGAGGGGATGTGGCAAAATAGGGACAATAATGAATTGCTGGTGGAGTTGTGCATTGATACAACCATTCTGGATGGCAATTTGGATCTATACTCAAAGGGTTTTAAAAGACTGACTGCCCTTTCATCCAGCCATACCACTGCTGGGTTTATACCCCAAAGATATAATAAGGAAAAAGACTTGTACAAAATATTTATAGCCACGCTCTTTGTGGTAGCAAAAAATTGGAAAATGAGGGGATGCCCTTCAACTGGGGAATAGCTGAACAAATTATGGTATCTGTTGGCTAAAAGGAATAATGAACAAGAGGAATTCCATGAGAACTGAAATGACCTCCAGGAATTGATCCAGAGGGAAAGGAACAGAACCAGGGGGACCTTATACACAGACACAGATACACTGTAGCACAATTGAATGTAATGGACTACTTTACTGGCAGCAATGTAATGATACAAGACATTTCTGAGGGACCTATGAAAAAGAACACTATCCCCATCTAGAGAAAGAACTGTGAGAGCAGAAACACAGAAGAAAAACAGCTGCTTGATCATATGGGTTGATGGGGATGAGATTGGGGATATAGACTCTAAATGATCACCCTACTGCAAATATCAATAATATGGACATAGGTCTTGATCAAGGACACATGTAAAACCCAATGGAATTGCACATTGGCTATGGGAGGGGGTAAGAGAAGAGGAGGGAAAGAACATGAATCATGTAACCATGGAAAAATTTTATTAATTAATCAATTAAAAAATAAAAATAAAAAATGAAAATGGTGAATTCATCACTGATGAAAAAAAGAGTAAGGTTTAAGCATTACCTGTTGCCAACCTCTTCCTCCCTTCCATTGTATTTGTTTTCTCCCCTCCACACCCCACCCATGTTTCATTATGTAATATATTTACCCCATTTTACTCTTTTCCCATTTCTTTTAATATTATCCTATTTTTTCACCCCTTGTTTTTGTGTTTTGACATATCATCCTAAACAGCTTACCACTGAACCCTTTTTGCACCCTTCTTCTAGCTACTATGAAAATAATACCTTTTTTATAAAACCCTTACTTTCTATCTTGGAGTCAATACTGTGTATTGGCTCCAAGGCAGAAGAGTGGTAAAATAGACAATGAGGGTTAAGTTACTTGCCCAGGGTCACATAGCTAGGAAGTGTCTGAGGCCAGATTTGAATGTAGGACCTCCCATCTCTAGGCCTGGCTCTCAATCCATGGAGACACCCAGCTGCCCACAATAATAGCATTTTTTAAGAGTTACAGACATCCTCTTTCCATTTAGCAATATATACCATTTGACCTTAATGAAGGCCTTAAATTTTTTCTCTTGCTCATTTACTTTTTTATGTTTCTCTTGAATTCTCTATTTGGGCATCAAATTTTCTGTTTAAGCCTCGTCTTTTTTTTCAGGAATGCTTGGACATCTATTTTATTAAGTGACCATACTTTCCCCTGAAAGAATATAGTCAGTTTTTCCGGGTAGTTGATTCTTGGTTGTAGACCTAGTTCCCTCACCTTCCAGAATTTCATATTCTATGCCTTCAGGTCCTTCAGCGTGGATGCTGCCAGATCCTGTGTAATCCTAATTGGTACTCCATGATATCTGAATTATTTCTTTCTAGCAGCTTGCATAATCTTTTCTTTAGCCTAGGAGTTCTTGAGTTTGTCTATGACATTCCTGGAAGTTCATCAATTTGGGATTTAATGCAGGAGGCAATCTGTGGATTCTTTCAATCTCTATTTTACCCTTATGTTCAAGGATTTCAGGGTGGTTTTCTTGAATGATTTTCTGTGGTATGATGTTTAGGCTTTTATTTTGGTCATGATTTTCAGGTAGCCCAATGATTCTTAAATTGCCTTTCCTGGATCTATTCCCAGGTCAGTTGTTTTCTAAATGAGGTGTCTCATATCTTCAATTTTTTCATTCTTTTGTTTTGGTTTATTATGTCTTGGTGTCTTGTGAGGTCATTAGTTTCTAATTATCCAATTCTAATTTTTAAAGACTGAATTTCTTCCATGGCCTTTTGATTCTCATTTTCCCTTTGGCCCATTCTTCTTCTCTCAAGTCATTCTTCTCTCCTAATTTTTTTGCATCGTTTTCCAGCAAGTCAATTCTGGCCTTCAATGCCTGTGCCTTTCTTTCCAGATGACCTATTTTGCTTTTCAGGCTACTATTTTCCTTTTCCCATTTTTCTTCAACCAGCCTAGTTTTAATTTTAAATTCCTTTTTGAGGTCCCCCATAGTTTGCATCAAATTCTCTGTTTTTTTTTTTTTTTGAGGCTTTGCTTGATGTTTCCTGGATCTCATCCTCATCCACTGGTTCTGCTCTTTGGTCCTTACCCCCAGAGAAGCTTTCAACTGTAATTTCCCCCGCTCTCTTGCTTACTCATTTTATTTATTTTTTTCTTCCACCCTGTGGATTATATAGACTTGCCCCTCTGTTGATTTATTGAACCAGAGAGTTTGTGCTATTCTGCCTAGAGATTGAAACTTTTCCTTTCTTAATCCTCTGCTGGTAAACTGGATTCAACCGGTTGAGCTAATCTGCTGACCTGGTTTGCTCTGGATCAAATTTTTCATTGTAGCCAACAGATTGCAGGTGTCCAGCCAGGTGTAACCCCCCCTGCCACCTTCTCCATGTTCCACCCTGCCAGTCCTTGTTATAGCCTTGGACCATGTGTGGTGGGTTAGATGCAAACCCTTGTGACTACCTTCTCTGCCCTTTTCTTCCACAAACAGTTTAGTCTTTTCACAGGTCTTGGTGAGGTAGGTGGGGGAGGGTGCCTCTCCCTTTTCCTAAGAAAATAGACAGACTGTGCCTACCTGTCAAGTTGTTTTCAGTAGGAAAGTTTCATGACTTTTTCTTCTTGTTGGGTTTGGATTTCTTTTTTCTTTAAAGCTCAATATAAATATTGGTTTTGAAGGATTGTCAGAAAGGTTATGTGATGCTCCTAAAATGCCATCTTGGCTCTGCTCCTTCTTTATTTCTATATATTGTAAAATTTATGTTAATGTCCAATAACTCCAAGTATTAATTTTATAAAGTTTATTAATAATCACCTGAAGTAGAAGGAATAAAAGAGAACTAGAAGTATAAAAAATAATTATCTAACAAAAATAAGACCATGTGAGTAAATTCTCCTGCTAGGCTCAAATCCAGCTTCCACAGCCTTTATTCAGGGAAGAGAGAGAGAAACAGAGAGAGGTGGGGTCAACCAGAACTTTATCCTTTGTATGCACGCAGTGTTTGTACTCAGCGTGAGGACACCAACGGGATGCTGGGTAGGAGAATTCTGGAGAGCAAAATTCTGATTATACAATCCCCCACTCTCATTCCATTGGGAAATGAGCATGTAGACATCTCCCATAGCCATGATCAGAAGAAGAGAGAGAGAGAGAGAGAGAGAGAGAGAGAGAGAGAAAAGAGAGAGGCGGGGTCAAACAGAACATTATCCTACATATGAATGCAGTGTTTGCACTCAGGGTGAGGATGCAAATGGGATGCTGGATAAGAGAGTTCTGGGGAGCAAAATTCTGATTACACAATATTTAATATCAAATGTATTTTGCTGATCAATTACTCTATTTCTTATCTAATATAAAATTGTTTGAATGATTATTTTGTAATATAATTAGAAATCTGGTACTGATAGGCAGTCTTTCTCTACTTTTCTAATTCCCTTGGTATTTTTGAACATTTATTCTTCCAGATGAATTTTGTTATTATTTTTCTAGCTCCAGCCTCATTTTGTCAATTTATTTGACAAAAAACACCCTTAAAGTCATTTTCCATTTTAAATCTATGATACTTTAATCTTAGATCTCCACATTTAATCAGAGAATATTATTAGATTGATCTTACAATGGTTCTATTGACTATTTTAGAGTGTCAGTGATAGTGTAATAAGAGGATTAAGCTAGTAGGGTAATAAACTGGTTGTAATATGGGAATAGGCAAAAGATAATAGGGAAATTAAGGCAGAAATAAGGTTGTAATAGAGGATAAAGCAAGGTAAGGGACTAAAGGTGTCTGGATGGGATAAGGCACTGTGGATAGGGGTTTGTGGATCCCTAAGGCAGTAAAGTGGATAAGGAAAGTACAATAGTGGAGTGTGATAAATTGAGGTGGTAGGAGAGGTAAAAGAATTGCAAGGGAGAGGATGAGGTATTTTGGGCAGGCAGCTATACTAACTGGGAGACACAGACTGGGTACACAGGTAGACAGAGACACTAAAGGGAAACAAACTGAGCCCTTCAGGAAGGAAGGGCACTTCTACAGACAAAGGTTAGGGCCAGCCAAGAATGGCTTGAAACTGACTAGAGGGCTTTTTAGTTAGTTTCTCAGGTTCACAAAGGAAGAGTCCAGAGGAAGTATTGAGATTACTCCAAAATGGATGCCTCCAATTCCCTTCAGGACCCAGAGACAATTGTATTCCTTTCTCCCCTTCTCCCTGTCTTATCAATCAAATAATGAACTAGCCAAAGGTTTGATTAAGTGACAAACAGGGTTTATTGAGTTTTAGGGTTGATTGGAAGGAATAGAGGATACAAGGTAACTCTAACAGTTGCCTGGAGAAAGCTTCAGGTGGGGGAGGGAGACAGGAATGTGAGACTGAGAAAGGACCTGACTAACTCAGCCCTGAGAGGTTTTGTAGCCTATAGGGTTAGGAAAGTTGGATACAATGATTAAAGAGATAATTTGTAACAAGGGTATGTCCTATTTGATTACGGGGAAACTAAATCTACCAAGTTTGAAAACTACCACCTAGATCCACTCTCCTTTCAAAAACTCCCAGGAATTCAGGAAGGGAAAATGATGATTTGGAGTAAGGAATGTTAGGGAGATCCAAAGGAAACAGTTAAGTTAACAAATTTTAAGAGAAAAGCTGCAGAATATAGGGCAGGTTTTCAGTCCAAAGATAGAACTCAGTTGACCATCCTACTCTCATTGAGTCTCCAGGGTCAACTGCCTAACCTCAGGATTCTAAACACTTTTCAACTGTCAGAAACTCTGCAATAAGGCTTTGCAGGGTTAATATGCACCCTTTTGTACTACAATAGTAATCCACTAATAGTTTATAATTTCATTATAATCATGATGTTATGATTTTGAATCAGGTACTCCCCACATAAATGGAATGCTGTGACTACACTATCAGCCAGTGTTTAGTAATACTATAGTAATCATTTGTAAGGTAAAGTTAAGAAGGAAGCCAGGCTTATAGGAAGGAAGGAAGGAAGGATGGAAGGAAAGAAGAAAGAAAAGAAAACAACCATTGAGTAGCACTTTCTATATGATATATGAAATATAAGCAAAAAGAACTAGAATCGATATGATCAAAGAGCTTAATAGGGGAAGACAACACATAAAAGGGAGGAGGAAAGGAAGGAGAGGATAAATACTCAGTATGGGAACATGATTTTAAAGTCCAGAGAAAATCAGGAACATGGCTGAGAAAACCATGAAGACAGTTCAGTTTCAGTCTTTTGCTGAAATGGAGACTCCAAGAGGAAATCATTTGACATCTGTCAGGAAGTTGACCTGACAACAAAGAGCTAGTTTTTCTATTGTCATCATTTTTCCATGGAATTGACAGAACTGACCAGGCATTTTATCCTCAATGAGACATAGTTATAATGGTATATTTTGGTCAAATACACTGGGGAAAATGGAGGGAAAAATGTTATGTCCTGATTTTCCTCTCTATTTGTTCTTGATACTTTAGGTTTGTCATGCTATTATACAATACTATGATGAATTCTAGGGACACATATTGTGTGAAAAGTTTACCAGGGATAAAAGCTGAATTGCCTGGTTAGGGGCAATTTTGTTGAAAAATTGAATATATAGCACAGTAGAACTCAATTTTCTGATTTTTATGTTGAACACAATGTGGGGATGGAGCCATTTAAAGAGGAGACTGGTTACTCTAATGACAAACTTGGATCATTTATAGTATCAATCTATTGGACATACTTTTATAGAGGACATATATATATATAGTGTTAGGGTAAGTCAAAATTACCATATTCTCAGGCTTTCTTGCCAAACCATGTAAGTCATATCCTGCTAACAAATTGCTTGTTTATTCAGAATACCTCAAAAATGTTAAAGATATATAGAGGCTTAAATTGACCAGAGAATAAAGTTATATGTCTAGTGCTTTAAAAAGCAGGTTTTTGTTTTTTTACAAATAATTTTTTTAATACATTGGGGCAAACCATTTGAAATCGTGACGAAGAAAAAATCAAGGAAGATGGAATTGAGAAGTCATAATTGTCATTGTTTCATATGTTTACAGTCAAAAGAGTCCTTTGCAGTCACCTGGTCCAACTTTCCTCCTACAAATAAAGCAGCTGATAGGATATTTTAAATCAATTTTACCATTAGTTATATGATGTGATGGATCTTGTTATTTCCGATATAATAAATCATATTATTGGGGTGGAGTAATGATGGCAAAAAAGGCACACAGACCTATCTGGTGTATACCAAATTTTCCTCCAAATAACTTTTATATTACATAATTTATATGTAAAAGAAATTATAGAGTGGCAGAACTCACAAAAGAATGGGATGAAATAATTTTTCAGCCCAAAACAAGTTAGAAAACAAAAGACATGCAGCACAAAGATTAAAGTGGAGCACAGGCCAGCATGCCAAGGGAGACCCCCATTAGCCTGACAGCACAGATTTGGGGCCAGCAGACTCAGCAACAAAGTTTTCTGAAGCCCTCAGACATAGACATGTATTTGGGGGAAAACAATAAAATAAAAAAAAAAAGAGAGATGTATCACTTTACCAATTTTACACATAAGAAATCCAGCAAAATAGAAGTTTTAAAAGACTAGTCTAAGAGACATAGAGGTAGTAAATAACAGAGTTGAAAATTGGAATCTAGTTTCCCTCCCTTCTACATTTATTCCTTTACCATTGCAGCACAATAGTATATTTTCTGTAGAGAAGATTTTTAGTTTAAGGGCTCTATCTGCAGAAGTTTATTACCCAAAGCACTTCATCATAAAATAATGTGATTTTACCACTAAGATGTTTCTGTGAGTAAAAACTAATACAATATGATAGATATTTCTGGAAGGTTCCAGAATATAAGCAAGGTCTCACATCAAAGGCGGAGAAATATCAGAAGCTTTTTACTTAAGATACTGATAAATTCAAAGTCTCAAGAGAATGAGGGTCAAAACTGTTTAAATAATTTTGTATAACATAGTACCTTATCAATGCTCCAATCAGTCTGTGATTAATGTTCTTGATGAAGGAAATGAGAGTATTCTTTGATGTTTCTATGATCACAATCATTTCAATGGTTCAACAATTGCTTAGTGAGTGGTTTAGAACCTATGTCGTATAGTCCAATCTCTGTGCTATATACTAGAACTTTCCAGGATTAGAATGGGAAGCATAGTTGAACTCCTATTAAAAAGTGGTACAAATGACTTCATTTTAGTAAAATTACATAGCATCAGGCTTTTATAGATAGGTAGGTGCCAAAGGGAGAGGAGAAAGAATGTTTTAATCTATGGTCTATTCAACTCCATATACTGACAAATAGTTTTAAACTTTTTCAAGTCAGGGACTGTCTTTATTTTATCTTTTTTATATTAGTGGCCAGCATATTATCTAGTACATAGTTTGGCCCTTAATAAATTCTCATTGAGGTACGTTATCTGGCACTTCCAATGAATAAAAAGCAACTGTGAAATGCTCAATACATAAAAGTATTAGTGGAGCAGAGAAGAAATGATTTTAGAATTAGAAGTTTGGGATCTACTTCCTAAATCTGAGGCATTAAATGTATGACCCATAGCAAGTCATTTAACCTTTATAACCCTCAGTTTTTTTTTATGAAAAAAGTAAAAATAATAATGTTTGAATTGGCTGTCTTCTAGGGTTATGCTAAGGAAAGAACTTTTTAAACTTTGATAGAAATGTGAGCTCTTATTATTTTTGGTAGTCTATAATTTGGCCTTTTTGCATTACTATGTATGACCCTAGTCAATATATATGATGGAGAATATCTATGGTTAACTTTATCCAGATTAGACTAGAATGACTAATGATTCCCTCATAGACTCTGATGGACACTATAGATTTCCAAGTGGATAGCCTAAATATAGACTCATTAACTTATGGGAACTGCTATCAGATACTGTCTTCATTCAAATATAACTTCTATGCTTTCAGAAAGTCTTTTTCACTCCAATTATTTAAGCTCTCTCTCTCTTAAAATTATAATACATGTGTATGTGTGTGTTATATGTTGCATTCCCCATTGTAAAAATGTAAATAGCAACCTAATTATGTCCTTACTCTCTCCCATTCCCTAAATGAGAGGTTCCCAATTTCGAACTTTGGTCTAAGGATCCTTTCTACTTTTAAAATTATTGGGCTTCTGTTTACATTGGGTATATAAAATTTTACTCTATTGGAAATAAAAATATTTTAGAGAAAAAGAATGGGAAGAACAAACATTTTAAAGCATCTTCTCTGTGTCACTGTGATAAGATCTTTATAATTACTATCTCATTTGATATTCACAACATCACTATCACTATTTTAAAAAATTACTGGGAAAACCAGAAAGTAGTTTGGTAGAAACTTGGTATAGAGTATCATTTCACACAATATGCCAAGATAAGGAGAAACTGGGAACATGATTTAGATAAAAAGGTGATATCATAAGAAAATTAAGGAAGCATAGAATATTTTGCCTGTCAGATTTACTAAAAAAGGAGAGGATTTATTACTAAAAAAAGGAGCATTACATGTTAGAAAATGGGCAATTTTGATTGTTTCAAATTAAAAAGGTTCTGAACAAAGAAAAACAATGCAGCCAAGATTAAAAGGAAAGGAGGAAATAATTATAACAAATTTCTCTGACAAAGGCCTCAATTCTCAAATATATGGAGATCTGATTCAAATATATTGTCAAGGGATATTATAGGGGGCCATGCCTCTATATGATTTTTTGGGGTCCTGAGCGGCGTGGTGGCATAGGATGGTTAAGGCAGGAGAAAGAAAATGAGAACAACTAGACTAGTGGTTAGCCCATGCTGTCCCAAAGTCTGTGGGCTTGGGAGTTTATTATATACTGGTTTCAAACAAAGAACACAGCTATGAAGGGGTAACAGATCATACATAACCCATTAAAGTCTAAAGAGTAAAGGCATAAGTACCAAGACAATGGCGAAATTCCAACCATCAATTAGTAGGGATAATTCTGGGAGAGGAAATATTTTTATGGAGATGCTCACTTATTGAGTTCTGTCTTCCAGGATTATAGGCACCTGGACAAATAAAGTCAAGACTAAAAGCACCATACTTTATCTAAGTATGCAGACTTATCTTAAGTAATGTTTGTTAGGGTTCAGGCTTCTTAATTATCAAGGAGAGGAATCATTAACTCAGTAGATGCTGGTCTGCCACTTCAAAGTTTTCCAATAGGAGTTCTAAGAAAGGTGGGGATCAAAACTGAGTCAAAAGAGGAGCCTCAGATTTTTATCTTAGATGGCCCATTCTGTCTGCATTCCTGACATGCAGTGCAGAAAAATCATACACACAGTTTTACTTGCCGATGATTTTGTAATGGGATCCAGATAAAATATCTGTTACAGACTCTGTTTCTCTAAATGACTCCTAATAGCCTCTTGGAGGGATCAAGTTGATTTTGGATTAACCTACCTGCTGGTACCAGAGCCTTTTGGGGCTCAGGTGACCAGGACCAAACACAAAGACTGCCTCAGCCTGGATTGGTCACATAGGGAATCCAGATAACAGGCCCTAAATTTGATCCTATTTCTCCAAAGGCTTTAATACATAGAACGGCTTCCCACAGGATATGAAAAGGCATTTTTCAGAAGAAGAAATTAAAACTATATTCATATGGAAAAAATGCTCTAAATCATTTTTGATTAAAGAGATACAAACTTAAACAACTCTAAGGTACCACCTTACAATTATCCCTTTGTCTAATAAGACAAAAAAGGAAAATGACAAATGTTGGTGCAGATGTGGCAAAATAGGGACACTAATGCACTGTTGGTAGAGTTGTGATTGGATCCAACAATTCTGCAGAATAACTTATAGCCCAAAGTGCTATAAGACCATATACACCCTGATCCTAAAATACCATTATTAGCTTTATCCACCAAAGAGATCAAAGGAAAAAAAAGATCTATAAGTACAAAAATATTTGTAGTAGCACTTTTGGTGGCATAGAATTAGATATTAAGGGGATGCCCATCAAATGCACTATAAAATGTAGTGAGCAAAATACTTTTAGAAAACCTGAGAAAATTTACATGAACTGAAGCAAAGTTAAATGAGCAAAACCAGGAGAACATTTTACACAATAACAATATTGTTGATGATCTACTATAATGATAGCTATTATCAGTAATGCAATTATCCATCACAGTTTTGAAGGGTTATGCTGAAAATGTTATTAAATTCCAGAGAAAGAATAGATGGAGTCTGAATGAAGTTTGATGTATACTTTTTTTTTTTACTTTAGTAGTCTCATTTTGTTTTGTTTTTTTAGTCTGTATTTTTTTGCAACATCACTGAAATGGAAATATGTTTCAGTTGACTGCTGTTTGTCTTCTCTAGGTGGAGGAAAGGGAGGGAGAGAAAGAATTTGGAACTCAGAATTTTTTAAAAAGCTAATGTTAAAATTTTTTGTTTACTTTTAAATGAGAAAAAAGAATTTTTAAAGAAACAAACATTGGTGCTGTTATTAACCCCATTATATAATTAAGCAAACTGAAACAAACAAAGGTAAGGCTCCCAGGCTCACACATTTTAAGTATCTAATATTGTCTCTGTATGCAGTATTTCTTGATTCCAGGCCCAGGGCTCTACCTATTTTACAACCTAGCTACCTTGTGAATGTGCCAATAGGACTTTTGAGTCTGGATCATATTTTGAAAATCTGCTCCACACATAGGTGAAAAACGGATATTCCTAAAGCAGCAGACTTACTATGTCACTATTTTCATCAGGGTTAATGCCTTGAGGAGAAATATAAATTCTTTGTTCAAATCATTAATAATCTGCCTCTAGCTTATTGCTAGATTGATTTCACATTTCTTGCAAAATTTCCCTCTCTTTCTAGCTAAATAGCCTATTTGCTTTACTATTTCTCAATATGTGGCATTCCAACTCTTGCCTCTATGCATTTCATTGATGTTTCCTCCAAATGTGGAACATTCCCTCCTCTTACTCCTGTTACTCTTTTAAAGTCCTAGCTTGCTTCAAGGCTCAATTCAAATACAATCTTTAGAAGGCCTTATTTTGATGTCCTCATTTTGTTGGTGCTTCTTCCATCAATCTCCAAAATATTTTTATGTAATTTATAATAATTATTTGTGTGCATGCATTTTTACCTGATAGAAGATAATCTCATTCACAGCTGGTTTTCTGGCAGTTTATTTGATAAGGATTTTCATAATGTACTCTAGACAAAGGCAAAGGGTTCAAATTTTGCCTCTGTGATCTTAAGCAAGTCACTTAGGCTACATGTTTTCAATGTTCTAGAGTCAAACTAAAATAAGTGGCTTAAACAAGACTTCCTCTGAGGTCATTTGAAGATATACGGATATGATCCTAAGAGCCTACCATATAGTTGATCTGTGTTCTGGCACCTTGTTCAGGGACTTGCACTTGTTTGGATCAGATAGGAATTGTCCTGTCCCAGTGGGAAGTCTCTAAGTAATTGGGGGTGCACCAAAGATGAATGGCAAATAGAAATCAGGAGCATAGATTTGTCAAGAAAACTAGTGCCTTTTTTTGAGCTCTAGGAGGAAGCAGAAAAAATTATTGCACCGTCTTTTGGGACTCATTCCAGTACTTTCTCTTTTTTGGCCTTGTATCAAAAGAGTGGAGATTTGGTATTTATTTTTTCTTTCCTCCAAGCAGCAAGGGTTCTTTGTAGCCCAAAGACATTGTTGTGGAAGATCTCATATCTTCGACTGTCTTCTACTTTTCTGTTTATTTTCCTGAGCATGACTTGCAGTATTAATAAATGGATGCTTCCAGCTTGATGATTACCATAAGGGAAAAGAATGCTTAGTTTTGCATTCGGGTCAAAGAACTAAGAGAAGAGGAAAGATTCCCATTGCTTCTTGGAGAAGATGATCATTAGCTGAAGTATCACAGAAAGCTATTCTCTAGTCAACCATTAGATCTGGGTCTTGTAAGTTGTTCTGACAGTTCCTGTCAGTGATGAATGGGAAATATGTATTCTACGGTCCCTCGAAGGATATTTTACCTTCTAAAATGATCACAGTGAACATATTGAGCTATTTTATATTTTCTATTTCTTTTATTTCAGTAGAGAGGTAGGGACTATGCAATGCAAAAAAAAACCCAAAAAAACAAATGCTATAAAGATTATTGAGTTTAGAGCTAGATGACCTCTGCTAAATTTTGGCTTTGGTTGTGCCACTGACTACCTTGTGACTTTAGCCTTGAACTTTGACTTTGGGCAAGTCATTTAATCTGTCTAGGGCTCAGTTTCCTCATCTGTAAATTGAGTGTCTATGACCCAAACAAAAACATAAAAAACTCATTATAGTCCCTCTGTTGATTTGTTTTCTTGACTTCTTTCCCTTCATTTTTAAAAGACTTGTTTGGTCTGGGTGGGTTAAGAGTAAAAAAAATAAAAAAAACTGGCAAAAAAAAATGAATTGAAATTCAGTTCCTGAAAGGTCACTGAGTTGGTTTGATATACTTCACCCTACTATAATGTTTTCACCTACTTGATGGAATTTCAGTGAAGAGTCAAAGCAAGCCCAAGCTAAAAAGATTATGTAGTCCAACTACTTGTCCTGGCTATGAAGAAACATTCTATCCTTCTTGACTTCCTCATCATTCATTGGAATGTTTTACTCAAAACTGGGCCCTGCCCCTTTTCTTGGCCTCTGAATTTCCCTTTCTGTTAACTCATTCATGTCTCTTTATTTTCTTTACTCTCCACTTTTTTTATTCCTAAACGGACTCCATCTCCTCAACCTTCAGTCCTTTCTTATTTCTTCCAGTGAAACTGGACTGGAGTTACTTCATTTTAAAGGCAGTTTGCATAGTGGATAAAACATAAACTATAGTGGACTTGGAATCTGGTATTTAGGTGAAAATTCTTTGATGCAAATGTATTAGATATGCAACAACAGGCCTCTTTGAACCTTAGTTCCCTCATCTGTAATACTTGTAGCACCTGCTTCTTTATATGGTAGATTTGAAGATCAAATGAGTAATGTATGTAAAGTGCTTGGAAAATTCTTCAGGGCTTTACAATGCCAGTTCTGATTATTATTCTTTTTCTTTATATAGTCAATTTTCCCCCCTTAATTCATTTCTTCCTTTACAGAATCTCAGTAACATAGATATTGAGATACTAACTCTGGTTTTATAAAATGCCATTTGTACCTAGGGATTTTTTTCTTTTTATAATATTTTATTTTCCTCAATTACATGTGAAGACAATTATTTAACATTATTTTTTTAAAAATTTTGAGTTCCTATGGATGTTTTTGAGAAAATTAACAGAAAATTTTATCACTTAGCTTTAGGGGAAAAAAGAAAACAAACTTTAAAATAAAAAGAAGATGGCTCCTTTGCTGTTTCCAGGAGATAACTAGAAAACTAAGAAAAAGGATGGGAAGAAGAGATAGATTCATGACCTCTCACGCCTGTATGTTTTCTAGCATTTTATCTAATTGGGATTCTCACAATTTATCACTAATGAGCCTCCGGGCAAGACTGTTTCACTTGAAAATTCTTTTCATGTGTTAGATCGGGCAGCAATATTCTTATGGACAAATCTCTCCTGGGTTATTAATGATGTAACTGTGATGTGGCTTTGAATTGACATAGTCATGTTTGACTTGTTTTGTTTTCCATAAAGAGTATGTCTAAAAGTAGTGAGGAAGGAGTAAGGAAAATGGCAGAGTGGAGGAGATCAACATCATACATGGAAGTATTGGTTTTAGCATGGAGAAATGCTATCTCATCATCTGAGATAAATGCAAATATATACATACATTTTAAGAAAGGGAAATATTTGGAAAGGGATATTTTGTAGAGAGTGTTGGGGATGTAATACTTAGTAAATTGCTTTGCAGTAAAGAGGGTCCAGTTTCAAATAGATATTATAATATCACATTTGCATTAATGTATGGGGGAGAGGGTGTATACAAATTTGGTAGCCATTGTGCCACAATGACATAAGCATAAGCTTTAGAGACAAAATGTTTCTCAAGATGAATATCTCATCAGTAGAGACCCCCTCTAGTCACTATTTCCTAGAACAGATAATTCAATATCCAAAAAGCATTTATGGTATGATGGAAGCTTCTAGTTGGTATTAACAGTAATTACATGAAGCAAAGGGCAGTCTCCTAACTTTGCCTCCCTTTCCCTCCTCCCTTTCTATTTTCTCTCACTCCAACTCTCTGTTTACTGCTTCCTTGCAAGAATTCAAAACTGGAAAATGAGGGTATGCTCTTTAATCGGGGAATGGCCGAATAAATTGTGGTATATGCTGGTGATGGAATACTACTGTGCTTAAAGGAATAATAAACTGGAGGAATTCCATGTGAACTGGAATGACTTCCAGGAATTGATGCAGAGTGAAAGGAGCAGAGCCAGAAAAATATTATACACAGAGACTGATACACTGTGTCATTTGGAATTATCCTAAGCCCTGGGAGACTACAACTCCTAGGACTCTCTCTGCTACAACTTCCCTTGACAACTCCCACTTCCTTTGTGGGAGGTGTCAGGGAAAGTATAAAGGGGAAAGTTTGGCGCCTTTTCTCTCTCTACCCTGGCTGGACTCTCTGAGACCTTGATCTCTCTCAGCACCTTTTTCCCTTTCTTCCTACCTCCTAGTTTTCTCCAGACCTTTCCCTTTCTAATTAAAATAAAACCTAGCTATTCTAACCCTAAAGTTGCTCTTTGATCATTTATTAGGGGTTCTGATCAATTTCTCCCACTGGAGGTGGGGACTCTACCTTCTTTTTCCTTCTTTTACCTTCTTCTCTCCTTTCTCCCATCCATCCTACCTTCCTCTCTTCACTTTCCATGCACATTTTATGACGCCCTCCAGAGGGACCTGAACCTGCCTGCTGACTATCCTGCCTGCCTTACTGTCTAAGGGTAAGTAAAACATTTTTCCTGCCCAAATCCAGATGGGGGGGTCCCTTCCCCTACTAAACCCCTGCTTCTCCTAGATCTAAATCCCTAAATCCCCCAACCCCTGCCTAAGAGCCTAAACCCTAATCCCCCTTACCCCTGCAGGGCTAAAACCCAGCAGGGGGTCTTGCTGGAAAACCCAGCAGGAGTCTGGGGAAAACGCTGGACTCTTTCCCTACACTTCCCCTGCTCAGCACCTGTGCCTAGGCAGGGGATCCAAATCCATCAACTAAGCCCCTCACCCAACCCAGGAACTTAGCCAGCCAGAAAAAACCCTGGTCCCCTAGGAAAAACCCAGCCAGCAGGCAAAAGACTCAGCAGGGGGTCTACCAGTGGTAGGAAAGCAAGATCTGCCCCCCAGCAGTCAGCTGGCAGGAAAACCCAGATCCCTCTCTACCTTCTACCCCCCCCCCCACTAGCTTTAATCTCTCCCTTTGGAGAGATTTTGCCTTTTAAAAGGCAATCCTAAAATCCCTAAGATTAAAAAAACCCACTTACCTTGCTTATCAGCCTGACTGCTGTCATCTGCTTTCATCCATTTCACTCCAGCTTTCCTCCATTTCACTGCTCCCCCCCTCCCTTCTCCTTACTGAGCTGCAGTACTACCTTGGCCATTAGAGGCCAGCACTGAGCATAGAGTGTGCTTCCCCCCCCCCTTTTTTCTGCTAAGCTGCAGTGCTACCTTTCTGCCATTGGAGGGCAGCACCAAGGACAGCACTGATAATAATACATTAAAAAATAATTATAATAAATTTTTCCCCACTGAAACGAAATGAATAATTAAAAACAAACAAATAAATACACAAATACGAACAAATAGTTAAATAAAAAATTAGAATTAAAGCAAATAATAATAATTATTTGAATAAATAAATAATATTTGAATATTATTGAATAAATAAAGGCTAGCTAATTAAGTAAACAAATAGAAACCTCCCAACATGTTTGCTTCTATACAAGAAAATTTTTAGCCTTTTGCCAAATTGGACTGCCTCCTCCTGATGCTGCAAGGGAATCTTGTATTCTTATTTTCCAATATGATGACCCAAAAGGCTGCAAATAGGAAAATGCAAGCCCACATCCAAGCAGCAGTATAAATCCAATTGGACAATTTCAAATGCACTATGCACAATGCACTGGAAAAGGAGGATCCAATTTAAAAATCTAATTCCAAAATTTAGTGAGGCTATTCCTGAAACACTCAGAGAGGAAAGTCCTATTTCTCCTATTTCTGAAATAGAGGAGACAGCTGTAACAAAACTCCTCTCTCATCTTGTGCATCTCCTGACCAACTCTCCCTCCCCTCTTTCTCATGACACCCCGTCCACTCCTGTCCCTTCTCTCAACCCACAACCAACACCAGTCCAGAACATAACAGTTCCTACCAATACTGCTCAGACAAACACACAAACAACTCAAAAGACATATAATGCCAAGAGAAGCGCGCAAACACTTAAAAAGATCCGTACTGCCTTGGTAAGCACCAAAATGACTAAAAAGAAACCAAAACCACACTATGATTCTGATTCTAATTCTGATTCCTGTGATGACCTTTTCCCCTTAAGGGAAATGCCTACATTAGACAGTTCTGGGGATGTGATAAATTTAACACACCATACTCATTCACTCCTCAAGATACCAAAGAGTTTAAAAAAGATCTTCTAAATTATAATGATGAACCTATAGCTGTAATGAAAAGGATGGAAGATATATTTTTCCAATATAATCCTTCCTATAAGGATGTGGAAAAATTACTCAAGATCTTCCTGACACACAGAGAGAGAAACAAAATCATCTCTCATGTAAATAAGGCCTAAGGACGGAATGCAGCACACTGGCCACATGAGGACCTGAAATGGGATTATAACAATCCAGCGGAATATTTGCAGCAAATAATGCTAGGGCTACAATATTAAACGCAATGAAAGTATGTGCAGAATTTCCAGACAACTGGAACAAATTTGATCGCCTAATGCTAAATGATGATGAGACTCCCTGTCAGTTTCTGGACAGGTTTATTGAATTGGGAGCTAGATATTTGGACTTGGATTTATCAATAGAACAAGGCATATGACAAATAAGGTGACAGTTTGTAAACAATTCTAGCAGAGTGGCCCAGGATTACTTTAAGATGCATTGTCCCAAATGGCCAGAAATGGATCTGGATGAATTAAGGAAAATAGCTGTGTATGTCACTAAAGGACATGAAGAGACAAAGGTACAAATTAATGAACTAGTAGATACCATACAAAAAGAAGGGAAATCATTATGAAATAAAATAGAAAAGCAGGAAAGAGGGCGTGATGATAAAACACCAATACCACTTCCCCGTCTCCAAGAGTCTAATTATCAATCTCTGACCTGCCACTTCTGTAACAAGAAGGGCCACTTAATGATGAATTGCAGGAATTTGTTATGGATAATTAGGGATAATAATAATAACTACAGAAACAATATTAATTTCAGAAACAATAATTACAGGAATCGCAATTTCATGACTGATAAATATAGGAATCACAATTTCAGGACTGATAATCAGGCAGATAATCCATAAGAAATGACCTCACAAAACTATCTTGAAAGTGGAGCTTGTCCATGCACTAATCAGGGTGCCGCTGCTCCTCCACATGGGGCAGAAGGAGGTGCCTCTTAAACTCTATTAAACTCTCTTGCTTTTTTTGTTTTGTTGCTATTAACACTTTTCAGTTTTGTCTTCCTTTAAAAATAGCAAAAGAAGAAAAAAAAACAGAATTTTGAATACAGTGATTTGTCTGCCCCCTTAACTTTATTTGTGCCATCTGGTATCTGACATGTTGCTTTGTATTGAAAATTTGGCAGACTTGATAATTTGGAAGACTTGTATTTTGTGTATTTGAAATATTTGAACATATATTACCTGTATTAGGAAACCTGTATTGTATTGAATTGATTCACATTTTGTGCTTTTTGTAAAATTTGTGTATTTTCTTAAATGCATTATTGCATTTATAACTCCATTGTTTTATCTCATTTCCACTCACATTGTGGATCATGGCTAAGCTAAGAGGAAATGCATCTAAATTCTTAGGTTAGAGTCTTTATATTCTATACCTCCTTAAGTGACATGAATTGCAACATATGCACACGTAATTTTTTTTCTCATTGTCACTGATTATAGGATATATATATGTGTGTGTGTGTGTGTGTGTGTGTGTGTCTTGGAATTTTAGCACATTTTTATAATTGTATGTGCAATTTTTGTATTTGAAGGACGTGTCATTTATCTAAATTGAAAGAGTTTTTGATTATTAGAATAATGTAGGTTTAGTATATCCATTTGTTCTAACTATAACTGCCTTCCCAAAAGCCTTAGACTATCGAAACTGCCATTGCTATTTTGCTATTATGGGACTTAGTACATATATCTGATTCAAGGAAATGTCTGATTCAACAAAATGTCTGATTCAACGAAATGTCTGATTCAATGAAATGGGATCAACAAAGGAGTACAGATTTCATCAATATAGTGACAAAGAAGCATACACCTGCATGATGCCAAATGAGCACACAGGTGAAAAAAAGAAACCAATCCTACTAGGATTGCTAAGACTTGTATGCCAATAAAAAGGACTTGAAACTAGTGTGAGAATTGATGTTGTGATGCTTAACATACGTTAAGATGTAGGATTCTTTGAACCACACTCTTTGTGAAAATTTATATCAAGTACCTAACAATTGGATGTTCTGCCTTCATATATTATATCCCTGAGAAGAAATGACGAAAGAAGAAAAGAAGAAATGATGTAATATCAGACCAATAAATACAAATCTAGTCCCTTTTTCCTAACTTTCTTACTGTGGTTGTTGACTATGGTCCTGGTTGCTAAGTGGGTAAGTGCATAATATCAGACATGGATTACTTTAATTGGACATTATTCAAAGACCTAGTATGATTTTCTATTTTTTTCTTATTTAGAATTTTTTTCATATAAAATTTGGGATTGGATGTTTAACATTTTTCATCCACTACTTATTTGGCTTTATTGTGATAAATTTTCTGATGAATTTTATTGGCAGTGATTCATATGCCTCCTGCCTCAGCCAATTATCCCTCTGTGATTTCATTATTTTTTTCTATCCTCCTCGGAGGAGAATGTGTTTTTATTTCATATGGAGAATTTAGGTTGTTTTAGAAAAGAAGTTTACTGCTTCCTGGAATTGAAATGAAGATGCCCGTGGAGAGCAGATAAAGAAAGAATGATCCAGGAGCCTAAGAGAGCAACCGAATGTGAAAAATGTTGAACTTTTGGGGGTTTTAAATTCATTTGTCTGGTTTTAAAATTCATTTGTTTTGTTAAATTAATCTATTTTTTAAGTGAATTTATTTTATGTATGTATTTATTTTGTCGTGAAAAAGGGGGACTGCCCATGAATATTTTTGTAAAAGAAGCACCACTTGATTTCTTTATATTGTAAAAATTGTTACATTTCTCTCCTTGTATTCATTTATATACCCTTTATTTATTGTAATTGTAAATTTATTTATGTTTGTTATGATCCGTTTGGGAGATTGGTCTCCCAAAGGATCACAGAGGGGAATGTGTCATTTGGAATTATCCTAAGCCCTGGGAGACCAAAACTCCTACTTCCTTTGTGGGAGGTGTCAGGGAAAGTATAAAAGGGAAAGTTTGGCACCTTTTCTCTCTCTCTGACCCTGGAGGCATTCTAGCTCTCTCTAGCCTGAGCTCTGCTCTCTCTCTATCCAGGAGGGTCTGCTCTCTCGACCCTGGAAGCAGAGCTCGACCTTGGAGGCTGGCTGGGCTCTCTCTACCCTGAGACTCTGATCTCTCTCTTAGCGCCTTTTTCCCTTTCTTCCTACCTCCTAGTTTTCCCTAGACCTTTCCCTTTCTAATTAAAATAAAGCCTAGCTATTCAAACCCTAAAGTTGCTCTGATCATTCATTTGAGGGCTCTGGTCAATTCCCCCTTGCTGGGGCTGGGACTGCTACCTTCCTTTCCCTTCCTCTACCTTCCTTTCTCCTTTCTCCCATCCATCCTACCATCCTACCTTCATCCCTTCACTTTCAACACACAACACTGTAGTAAAATTGAATGTAATGGACTTCTGTACTAACAGGAATGCAATGACCCAGGACAATTCTGAGGGATTTATGGAAAAGAACAGTACCCACATTCAGAGGAAGAACTACAGGAGAGGAAACACAGAAGAAAAACAATTGCTTGAACACTTGGGTTGATGAGGACTTGGTTGGAGATGTAGACCGGAAACAACCACACCAATGCAACTATCAATAATATGTAAATAAGTCTTGATTGATGACACATGTTAAAACCAGTGGAAATGCACATTGGCTATGGGGGGGGGGTTGAGGGGGTGAAGGGGAAAGTAAAAACATGAATCATGGAACCATGGAAAATTTTTCTAAAAATAAAAAAAATTATAAAAACAAAGGATTCAAATTTCTTCCCTTAAAGGGAGATAAGGTGTACGAAACACATGCCCAAGCACTCATAAGCCTTCCTAACATGTGTTCCTGTTTTTCCCTAGCTACTCTTCCATTCCCGCCTCTCTCCTGTTTTATCTGAGCCAACTGAAAATCATTTCTTCTACCTCCCAACTAGTGCCACATCTTTCATGAAGATTTCTCTGATTTTCTCCTAGCTTTAAGTAATCTTTTCTCTCATCAAATATTCTAGAACATCTTGACTAAATATCTTCTTATCTCTCACATTCTATTTTTGATATAGTTGTGTACATGCTGTAATCCTCTCTGTGGATTCTGAGTTCTGCACTTTGACATGTGAAATGTCAAATGTGGCACGTAAGACATGAAGTTTTTTTACTTTTTTTCCATCAATAAAAAACTAGTTCAGAAGCAAAACCTTTACATACATTCATTTAATGGACTTAAATTTGAAATTAATTTTAAAAATAGTATATCCAAAAATCCACTTAATTAAAAAATATTTTCACTTTATGGTTGAAGCAATACCTACTACACACACACACACACACACACACACACACACACACACACACACACACACACACACACATATATATATATATACTCATTCTAGGGTCTATCAAGTTTTCTGCAAAAATGATTATAATACCAGGACTTGTTGATAATTATGGCTATCTTCTCATGATACATACAGTATCCACAAATGATATTTTGATATGAAAGTAAAGACAGGGGAGAACTTTCAAGTTCAAATTAGTACAAGCTTAATTCTACTTCCTTTCTTACTTAGGTATCATCTCCTCCTGATGTATCTGATGATTATCTTGTAAATTTCTAACACTTAGAGAAATATATCCAATCTATGAAGCATCTACAGAATAATATGGACAGTAATAGCAAGAACAGAAAAAAAGGAGGGTAAAAGCATTTACCAATAGTTATGATATAATTATTATACTAGAAGTAGCGATACTTTTGTACAAGTACAGAAAAAAAGACAACCTTTCCCTTAAGAATCCTAGTTTTACTGGCTCCAAAGTAAATTTTCTATCCACTATCCTATACTCTCTCTCGGCTAAAGATCAGATGATTAATTATTAATTTTTAATTAATTTATAATTTATAATTGTATGCATACATATATAACTTTCATGAATATTCCTTTAGATTATTTGAGTGTCAGCCATTCCATTTAAATTTCTAATGCTTACAAATAGACAGTAATATCAAAAAAAGTGAAGCTTCATTATCAATCTACTTGGATAAATTGATTGGTTCTGAGGTGACAACCTGTTATAGAAACTAGTTGATTTTTACTTTATGGACAACATAACTGGTTGTTTGGGTATTGATCATAGGCTCCTTGAGGGTAAAGACCATCTTATGTAGTATATTCCTAATGAAACTTAGCATATTGTGTTTTGGGTGTGTATGAAGAGCTGAAGTCAATATATGAGTTTTGACTATTCATGAGTAAATGAAATGCTGACCTTTATTATATGTTACTGAGATTTAACTACTGTTTTGTCTGCTTGGCAATGAAAATTCCAGTCACTGCAATCATTAGGAAAGCTCATGTTTTTTCTACTAGAGATCCACAAAGATCAAGTTCATTTGTCACATTTGTCAAAAGGAACCTTAATAGACCCAACAATATCTAAAAAAGGATTACTTCCTACCATACCCTGATATAATCTGATGACTCGTATGAGTATAGGTAATCCTGCCTTCACACAGCATTCATGCAGCATAAGCAGGCAAATGGGATGCTGGGTAAGATGAGCTGGGTCTGATGAGCCTTGGGGAGTGAATTCTATCTACACAAAAGTGTGGGATGAGAAAATGAAGAATTTTTAAGCAGAAGTATTTTTTCATTACTATTGCCGATTGAGGGAAAGACTTTCTTAAGAGAAAGGCAAATTTTAGAGTTAAACAGATATTTCACAAGATAGTATCTAAGGCCAAGATTTGAATATTTGAATATAATCTTTAAGTAGAGGAAAAGCTGCTGGAATAGGATTCAGTGTACTTTAGGGCTAAGGATGTATTTTCCTGAAGTTTTACAATTTAATCGAAAAGACTTTAAACTGAAAAGGAAGAGAGAAAAGGAAAATTGTCTTCATATATCTACCAAGTGAGTTGCCACAGAAAAAAGTTGCAATTCAGAAAGAAGAAGAATACTAAAAAAGGCATTAGGGATTGGGCTGTGATTTCATTGACAGAGGAAATTCCCTTCATCAATTCAGGTTAGCAGCTTCTCTGCAACTTAACATCTTAGAGAACTCAAAGGTTTAATAACTTACCCACAGATACAGAGTCATCATATGTAATAGAGAAAACTTGAACCCATGTCCTTCTGTCTTCATAGACATTTTTTCTATCCACAATGCCATACTGAGTCTCAGAAATCAAAGAAATTCAGTAGGAAAAAGAATCCAATAAAGGATCCAATAATAAAACTCCTTAGTCTTTAATATCTATAGTTAAATGTATTATAAAGTGGCAACCCTCAAAACAATCTGGTACTAGCTAAAAAATAGAGTAGTGGATCAGTGGAATAGGTTAGGCACTGAATAACAGTAATAAATGTCCATAGTGATGTGGAGCTTGAAAAATCCCCAAATCTAAGCTTTTGAAAGAAGAAGTCACTATTTGGAATAAAAAAAATGGTGAGAAATCTGGAAAATAGTATGGCAGAAACTAGGCACAGACCAATACCTCATGCCATATACCAAGATAAAATCCAAATTGATATATAATTTAGAAATAGGACTTGCTGGTTAATATAGCTACAGAGTAGTTGCAGAACTTTTACCCTCCCCACCACCAACCTGTACAAAGAACAAGAAGGCCAAGTTCAGATGAGTGAAGGGACTCCACAATAGGGCACAACATCAAAGGTACATGGGATTTGGGCATTTCCACCCTATAAGAAGGTAAATTAGCTCCCACCAAACTACAAGCTGATCGAACCCTCCCCCACCCCACCTACAGGGCAGGATTCATAGCTAGCGCCCTAAAATTAAAGCAGTAGGGAACAACCTTTAAGTTCTTGGCAGGTCAAGAGCATCCCCGAGAGCAGCTACACCTTAAACACCAGGAGGCTGAAAAGTGTGTACCTTGGGCATGGAGAGGGGAATGGGACTAGGGTGGCATACAGCAGAAACCTCCTGCAGACTTGAAAAGTAGCCTCAGGCAAAAATCTCTCTGTAGCTCCATACACAGAGAGCCTGCCCTCTTCACCCAGACTTCTGAAGGAAGCAAGAAACAGCAGAGTAATGGCTACCAAGCCTCAAGAAAAACCAACCAACAAAAGAAACAAGAAAAATCCACTAATTCTCAATAATTTTTACATAGAAAAAATCCAGACCACAGAACAGACAGCAGAGGAGGATGTAAGAAATAAAATGGTTATAAAAGGATAGATTTAAAAATTTTATGGCTTTTAAAGATTTATTATCAGCCATTGGAAAAATGAAGCCATGTACCATATTAAGAGTTAATTTAAAAGTCGGGTCCTGTTTCCTCTTCCTCCCATCCTGACTCTACTCCAGATCACCAAAGAGGAAGTATCAATCCAGTCTCTCACTATTTATCCTTCTATCTACATGATTACTCTTCCTACCCACGTGATTACGCAAAAGAGGAAGCCAGTTGGCACTTGGGAAATGTAGCTCGAAAGAGCCCTAAATGTCCACAGGAAGTTTAGATCAGGGACCTCAAAATTAGTTCAAGGACTCCCAAATTTCCAATATCACATTACCCCCTGAAGAGTAGAGGGAGACTGGTCTCCCCAAAAGCTCTTTTAAACATAACTAACTTTTTTTTTCCCCCTAACCCTTACCTTCCATTTTGGAGTCAATACTGTGTATTGGATCCAAGGCAGAAGAGTGGTAAGGGAAGGCAATCGGGGTCAAGTGACTTGCCCAGGGTCACATAGCTGGGAAGTGTCTGAGGTCAGATTTGAACCTAGGACCTCCTGTCTCTAGACATGGCTCTCAATCCACTGAGCTACCCAGCTGCCCCCATAACTAAATTTTAAATTGTAGAAATTTGGGGATAAAAAAGGAAAGAGAACAAAAACAATGATCATAGGATTGCTAAGTGCATTAACAAAAAGTCAATTAGGGGACAGTCCCCTTTGGCATAAGAATATACATTCAAAACAAATGCATTCAACTCCCCATAGTTCAATTAACTGCACCCCAAAGTTCATTATGGATCTTCTTGATGCAGTGTAGGTTTCTGCAGGCATCTTCATGGTGCCTTCTCCAAACAGGTTCATTGTCTTGTCTCCCCAGATTCTGGGGAGATGGCAAATTTCTTATCCTGAAATTCCTTTCAAAAGAATTTAACCTTTACATTATGGATTATAATAAAGACATTCTGATTATAAAACATGCACACTCCCTGAGGAGAATTAATAACACATTCTCCCCTGAAAAGGGTTAAGACCAACACCCAGATCATCTAAGGATACATGGCTGAGTTATGGGGTTGTATGAGTCAATTGGCAAAAGAAATAAAGATAAAAAATCCAAATAAAAGAGAAAAAATAACTTGTGAATAAAATGTAAAATGTCAAAGTCTTATATAAGGAAAAATAAACTTATAACAGGTCCTTGAATCAAGGCCCAATTAAAGTGATTTAAGCAATTGTGCAATTACCCAATTCAATAGCCATGACTACAGAAAGTTGCCATAATTATAAGAGAATTTTCTTTTTATCCTGGGACTCCATTCTAGGAGCATAGGGCCACAACCAGTAGGCAATGGGTCGCTCAGGGTCACCCAGCTGGGAAGTGTCTGAGCCCGGATTTGAACCTAGGACCTTTCGTCTCTAGGCCTGGCTCTCAATCCACTGAGCTAGCCCAGCTGCCCCTACTTTAGGTTGCAGTTTCTTTAGCAGATGTAGTTTTTACAGGGTGGGGTTGCTAGCCCCACGCCCAACCCTCCTCCTTTTTCATCCGGGCTAGGGACCGTCCTTAGCCCAGGAGTGGTAAGGGTGGGCGATAGGGGTCAAGTGACTTGCCCAAGGTCACACAGTTGGAAGTGTCCGAGGCTGGACTTGAACCTAGGACCTCCAGTCTCTAGGCCTGGCTCTCAATCCACTGAGCCACCCAGCTGCCCCTATAAGAGAAATAATAGGACCAAATTTGCGTGCAAGGGAGGTGTCTTCCCCTGGTTTGATTTGCTTGCACTTCTTAGGAATAAGGGTGAGTCAGGATGATGGCCAACCTTTTGTACTTGACTAGGATGAAACTCAGGGAAGTCTGGCCTTTAACATATATCATAAAAGCCACAACCCTGAACCCCAATTGCTAAGTTCAAGTACTTCAATATTGGCATAGAAGTTCCTCAATCCCACCCGGGTTGATGTGGGCTTTTTTAACCTTGTGCTACTAGGCACTGTGCAGTTTTTCACCAATCCCATTTGGACTGGGTAGTCTCCTTGACCTTGTGGCTCTTTTGTTCCCTTCTCCTGGAATCAGACAGAATCATTAATCACAGTCCCATAATATTTACCAATAATTGACAGTTTACCATAGTCTAAGGCTTTTGGGTATGCATTAATATTATAGTAGTTATATATCTATATATTAAACTTATATGATTGTAAAATCAAAAGGATTAATATTGATTATATGTACTTTAAATACAAAGATAAGAAAATGGGATAGAGTCAATTATTCTATTAAAAAATTAAAAAAAGCAATAAGAAAAATAAAAATGCAAGGAAAAATATAATGTTTTCACATATAAAAATGAGAGAGAAAAACCTCAAATACTATATTGCACGTAGAAGGGAAAAATAATAAAAGAATGTTTTAAAGATGAAAATATATATAGCTTAGAATTAGTGAAAGGTTTTTCACCCAAAAATGAGATCCATTTTCTTGTAAGATTTTCCAAGAACTCCTATGACTATAAATGACTTTTATAAAATAGCAGATTCATAATGCAATTCAAATAAAGAATCAAAATTTTCCAAAATTAGAGTAACACATTTAAAGACAATAGCAAACAAACCCATTATTATAATCACTTGCTGTGATATTTAAAAAATGTATACTTGGCACAATTCAACAGGTATAGTAAATCATTCAACCTTGACTGAGATATTTTAATAAAATCTATTACTGCCTCCATCCCAATTGTGGGGCAGAGCCTAAGAAAATCTGATAAAAACCTCTTGGGTCTAAAATATCACCAAGAATTCTATATCCTTCTGATTAAAAAATAAATTTTAAAAAAAGAGTTAAAAAAATTAAACATACAGGAGCTCTTTTTGGCTTCCTGTGTGATATATAAAAAGTTTGGGTAGGAAACTTCCATTAGTTTTCTCTACCTTTAAAGACAACATTCTTATAATATTACAAATATATATATATATATGCATATATATATATATGCCTATCATCCATACAGAAGTTACTATAAAATATACTATAAAATAAGTTTACTATAAAATCCTAAAGTAAAATTTAAAGACCTCTTATAAAATTACAATTTAAATGCTCAAGGCATCATAGTCTTCAAGGTTATATACAATTGTCTAGATAGAATAAAAAAACTGTTAAAATCTTTAGGGCATGTGGTCTTATAGTTGAGAAGACAAATTCAGTATACATAAGGCTTATGGGCTTTTACAACTTAAAAAATTTTTGTGTAAGATGTTCATGGTCATTTTACAATGATATGTTGTTCTATAAAATCATAGGTAAATGGTATAGAATCATGTAACAGAATTAGATTAATAGAGGTAAGCTTAAAATTTTTTTAAACCTTAAAGAAATCAGGAAATACAATATAAGCAAATGACAAATTACAGCAGTTAGTTAATAAAAAACTTTCTACCAGTCAGAATAAATTTGTTCACTATTAAGGAGTTTCAATAAAAGCACAAACAGAATTTATCTAGCAGCCAAAAACTTAGCTTAAAATTGATTCAGTGTAACAGAAAGATATTGATCAGATTAATATCAGTGTAACCGAAAGATATTGATCAGCAAAATTAAATCACAAAACAAAGAATCAGCAAAATACAATAAGATACAGAGACTTTCAAAAAACAATGGAGTCTGAGGAGGCTGACTAATTTTACCTACAGATTTTTAAAAGTTCCATTTAAGTTCCCTTGGCCAAAATGGCCAGCATGCATTGGGGGTGAATCTTTCCCCTGAATCTCAGGAAAGATAATTGCAAGGAATGGTAAAAATAAAAAAATAAAAAAAAAAACATCCCAGGACTGGTGTACACTAGGGCCCACGTGCTAACTCAGTGCCCTCCCCCAAAGGCAGAGCATGGAAGCCAAATGGGGTAAGGACTAGAAAAGCCACGTGGAATAGACTTGTAGGGGGAGGAAGCTCTTCTCAAACACACCTGGGAAATTCTCTGGTGTGCACAATGAGAAAGAAGGGGTCTTTCTATATTTACCAAAATTCAAGCTGCAGCTGGGGTCAGAGGCAGCTTAGCAGGAGTTCAGGTGGAGCAGCTGGGGTTGGTGGCAGTGGCAGCACAGGAGCAGCTGGAGTTCAGGTGGGGGTCAGGTGTTCTGCATCTGAGGAGATGGGGAGTTGGAATCAGAATTAGGCGAACACAAAATAGTATACTTGTCAGATCTTTGGGAAAGGAAGGATTTTAAAACCAAGCAAGAGTCAGAAAATATTACAAAATGTAAAATAAATAATTTTGATTACATTAAATTAAAAAGGTTTTGTACAAACAAAACTAATGCAATCAAAATTAGAAGGGAATCAAAAAATTGGGAAAAATCATTATAACAAAAAAAATTTGACAAAGGTCTAATTACTCAAATTTATATGGAGCTAAATCAATTGTACAAAAAAATTAAGCCATTCCCCAGTTGATAAATGGGCAAGGGAAATGAATAGGCAATTTTCAGATAAAGAAATAAAAACTATCAATAAGCACATAAGAAAGTCTTCTAAAAATCTTATAATTAGAGAATGCAAATCAAAATAACTCTAAGGTACCACCTCACACCTAGCAGATTAGCTAACATGACAGCAAAGGAAAGCAGTGAATGTTGGAGGGGATGTGGCAAAATTGGGACATTAATGCATTGCTGGTGGAATTGTGAATTGATCCAACCATTCTGGATGGCAATTTGGAACTATGCCCTAAGGGCTATAAAAGAGTATCTGCCTTTTGATCCAGCCATAGCACTGCTTGGCTTATACCCCAAAGAGATAATAAGGAAAAAGACTTGTACAAAAATATTTATAGCCACGCTCTTTGTGGTGGCAAAAAATTGGAAAATGAGGGAATGTCCTTCAATTGTGAAATGGCTGAACAAATTGTGGTATTTGCTGGTGATGGAATACTATTGTGCTCAAAGGAATAATGAACTGGAGGAATTCCATGTGAACTGGAATGACATCCAGGAATTGATGCAGAGTGAAAGGAATAGATCCAGGAGAACATTGTACACAGAGACTGATACACTGTGGTACAATAGAACATAATGGACTTCTCTACTAGCATCAATGCAAGGATCCAGAGCAATGCTGAGGGACTTATGAGAAGGAAAAGTAGTCACATTCGGAGGAAGAATTTTGGGAGTAGAAACACAGAGGAAAAACAACTCCTTGAACACATGGGCTGATATTATTGGGGACGTAGACACTAAATGATAACTCTAGTCCAACTATCAATAGTAAAACCCAGTGGAATTGTGCGTTGGCTATGGGGGATTTGGGGGGAGAGGGAAAGAACACGAAACATGTAACTATGGGAAAATATTCAAAATTTAAAATTTAAATTAAAAAAATAAGAAATAGAGGACACCATAAACAAATTAGGGGAGGATGGAATAGTCAGATCTATGAATAAGGGAAGAATTTATGTCTAAACAAAGCATAGGGAACGTTGTAAATTATAAAACAGATAACTTTGACCTCATAAAATAAAAAGGGTTTGCACAAACAAATCTAATACAACCAAGATTAGAAGGCAAACAATGTATTGGGAAAAAATTCTTTACAGCAAATTTCTCTGACATAGTCCTAATTTCTCAAATATATAGAGAAGAGGGTCAAGTTTACAAGAATGCAAAACATCCCCCACTTGACAAATGGTCAAAAGAAATGAACAGATGAATAAATTAAAACTATCTTTACTTATATGAAAAAATATGCCAAATCAACTATTTATTAGAGAAATGCAAATTAAATTAACCCTGAGGTACCACCTCACATCAATAAGATGTGCAAATTTGACAAAAAGAGAAAATGATAAATGTTGGAAGGGATGTGAAAAACTGAGACACTGTTGCTGGAACTGTGAACTGATACGACCAGTCCAAAGAGCTTTTGAACCATCCCTTTGACCCTTCCATACCTCTATTAAGTCTGTGTCCCAAAAAGATCAAAGATAGGGGAAAAGGATATATTTGCACAAAAAGATTTATGGCAGCACTTTCTGAGGTGGCAACAAATTGGAAACTGAAAGATTGTCCATCAATTGCAGAATGGCTGAATAAGCTGTGGTATATGATTGTAATGGAATATTATTATAATAATATTCACAATAATAACACTTCACCTATTTGGGTAGCATAGTCAGTAAGGACAGCGGAGCAGATGAGGACATCAGAAACCGAATCAACAAAGCCAGACAGGCATTTAACACCCTGCGGTCTGTCTGGATCTCCAAAGCACTGTCCCTCATCACTAAGCTCCGAATCTTCAATACCAAAGTAAAGGCAGTCCTCCTATATGGATCAGAAAGCTGGAGAGTGACGAGCGCTAACACCAACAAACTCCAGGTCTTTGTTAATAGATGTCTACGCCACATCTTGAACATCAGATGACCTGAAAAGATCTCCAATGCTAGTCTCTGGGAAAGAACAATCCAGTACCCCATTAGTCAGGACATAAAGAAACGTAAGTGGAGATGGATAGGACATACGCTACGAAAACCGGAAGACAACGTAGCCAGACAAGCATTGAGCTGGAACCCTTCAGGGAGGAGGAAAGTTGGAAGACCAAAACAGACCTGGCGAAGATCTGCTGAAAATGAAACAAAAACCGTCGCAATGACATGGGCCGAGCTGGGGGAAGTTGCCCAGAACAGAGTCTGTTGGCATGAGATGGTTGCGGCCCTATGCTCCTAAGGAGTCAACAGGAATAATAATAATAATATGATTGTAATGGAATATTATTATAATATTAGAAATGACAAACAAGATGACCTCAACAAACCTTGAAAGATATATGAAGTGATGTAAAACTAAATAAGCAGAATGTTTTTACACAGTAAAAATAATAGTATGTAATTATCAACTGCCAGTGATATTTGATATTAAATATTATTAAATATTATTTTATTTAAATATTATTAAATATTATTAACAATGTAAGCATCCAGGGAAACTTCAAGGGACTCATCATTAAAAAGGCTATCTATTGCCACAGAAAGAACTGATAGAATCTGAATGCAGATTGAAGCATGCCATTCTTCACTTTATTCCCTCCAGAAATTTTTCTCTAGTGAAAATGATATATGTCTTCTTTCACAACATGAGGAACATGGAAATAGGTATTGTATGATAACACATATCCAACCTATATAATAATACCAGCTGTTTTGGGGAACTTGAAAGAATAGAGGGAGGAATGATCACACAATGCTAGAAAAAGATTGTTAAAATTATTATTAAAATTGTATAAAAATGTAATCAGGCCAACTAAAAAATATAATACAAGAAAAAAGCAAAAGAACCAATGAGGAGAATCAATTTTCATGAAAGGCAATGAGAGATAGCTGAAAGCTGATCATTCTAGAATCACAGAACCTAGGTTCAAATATTGTCTAAGCTACTTACTATTGATATTTCGTTGAATAAATCACTGAATATATCTAGGTCCAAATTTCCTTATATGTCAAATGAGGAATTGGGCCTCAGTGATGGCTAATGTCCCTTGCAGCTATTAAACCTATACCACTACAAATAAAGAAGAACCAATTGGTCATGTTAAGAACACCTTCAGTGTCTATCTCACAGGGCAATTGTGAGATTCAAATTAGACAACGTGTGTACAGCAATTTGTAAATTTTAAAGGTTACATCTCTAATATTTATTCATAATCCATAGTCAAAGAAAGCTAAGAAAAATATGAGTGGGAAGAGAGATCAAAAAATTAAATAAAGGCAGAGATAGCATATTGCTCATATTTTCAGATGACATAAGACTAAGAGAGAGATAGTTAACCCACTGGATAACTGATGATCCCAAAAGGTTTCAGCATGCTAATAAAATTGAAGTTAAGGGGTAATCAATGTAAAAGGCTTATTTTTACCATCAAAAAGGTTACCTTTCCAAGCACTCGATGGGAGAAGATTTGACTCTATAGCCATTTATTTGAAAACTATTTGGAAGTAAGGTGAATGACAAGCTCAATATAAGGCAAGAGTATGAGTTAGCAGTCAAAATAGCTAATGCGATCTTGGGCTGCTCTGCAAGGGGTATAGAATTCAAGACTAAGGAGGTTATAGTCCTGCTGCTCTTTGTCCTGTTTAAATCATATATGGGACACTTTGTCCATTTCTGGGCACTGTATTTTAGTAAGGATATTGATAAACTAGGGAGTTTTCAACAGTGGGTAAATAGGATGGTGAATGAGCTCAAGATGACGCTATTTGTAGAGTGGTTGAAAGAAATGATGAGTTTTTCATGAAAAGAGGACATAAGGACAAAGAATGACAGCTGTTCTTAAGTGTTTGAAGGATTATCATGTGATAGAATGAATAAATTCATTCAGTTTCCATCTGGAGGACTTACCTAGGAACACTGGGTAGAATTTGTGAAGAAACAAGTTTTAGTTTGATGTGAAGAAATACTTCCTAAAAATGAGAACTAGCCCAAAGTTGAATGAACTTTTACCAGGATGGTCAGTTCTCTCTCTCTAGAGGTCTTTAGGCAAAAGATGAATAATCATTTGTCACATGCTTCATAGAAAGGAGTTTTTTCAAGGTATAGGTTGGTTCCATCCAATTTTGAGATTCTTTGATGCCATGTGACTTTATGATTCTGTGAATATTGTTAGAAAAAGTAATGGAGAAAAACAGATCTTTGTAGTATTGATAATTGAAGGGCTATGCCTCTTCCAGCCTGACAGACTCTACTGGACTGAGTCTGTCAAGCTGTCTCCTTTAACAGTTGCCCAAGCAAGTAACCAATGAGGATTTGTGTGTGTTATCAACTTCTCTAGTTCCTTAGCCTGGGGTTGGTTGTGGTGTTGATAGGGGCTAATACTAGAATGCTGGTTGGATAACACTATGAGTCTGACTGCATGAATAAATTCCCCCTTCCCAAAAGCTTTAGATGTTTCACTAATATAAGAATAAAGAGAGGCAGACACCAATGTTATGATAGAGAGGGGAGGTAGAGAAAGTCTATGAGGTGAGACTCTCTTCTAGCTCTCCCCTCCCACCATATGTATACAGAAAGACTTTGAGGGGGCGTCACCCCAAAACTGGGTGACCTGGATGGTTGTACCACCCCACAGGAATTGGGGATGAGGTTTCTCTATAAGATGAGGTATTGGGCACCCCAATCCAATTCTGAATGAGGGTGGGGTTCACATAAGCCTCCCCCGAGATCAGCCAACTTCATAGCGGGTGGTCTGGCTCCAAGATGGAGGCAGCCAGACCAAGCTGTGATTCCCCTCCCCATCATCTCTCAGGCACTCTGGAACACTATCTGACTAATGTATGGCTTTTATTACTATCGATATAGGGATTGGGGAAAGGGGTGAAGGGCAGAGGGATTTTGGGGTGCCCTCTTCTCTATTTCTATGGGGTCTGTCACTTGGGTGGGAACCTTTGGGTTCCCACTCCTAAGCGTCTCCTGCCCCTTCTCCTTCTGTTTCTATTTCTATCCTTCTCTATAATCGCAAGTTCAACTGGAAAGGGTCTCTCAGCAAGGTTGAATAATGGGGGGTGGAGCCTAAGAGATTGCTCCCAAATGGAGTCCAAACACTTAGCTGACTCCTTTATTGAAGTCTTGCTGGATGAGATGCGATGGAATCTTTGACCAGGGAATCAGGGTTTCAATGTCCAAAGAAAGATCCTCAGGAAGCCCTCAGGACTGGATCCAAGCTGGGATATCCTCCTCAGAACCTCTCTTCCTTCCTCAAAGAACCTCTGCCAGAAGCCCTTCTCCTCCTCCTTCCTCTGGAGAATTACTCAGAATTCCCTCTGGTCTCAACTGTCACCAACTGTCACCACAGCCTTCTTCTGGCTCTTTTTGCCCCATCCCCCATCCTTATACCAATCAGGAAAGATACTACAAACTCTGACTTGAACCTAAACAACAGTATTTAATTCTTGCTCAACAAGGGGTTAGGAACAGGGGAAAGGGAAGAGGTTTGGGGGATGCTATTGCTAATTAATTCAAGGAGATGATCAGAAACTATAGATGTTGTTGGATCAAATATAGACTGGAGATTCTTCACCCTCTCACTAACTCTGGCTTGACTTGACTGGAGCCAAGCCAAAGCATAGGGAGGGCTATTGATGATCTTCTTGATGTCAATAATACTGCTCTCTCACAGCTCTATTGATTGTAGGTATGATAGTTTCCTAAAGCTCTCTACAAGGATGCTAGATTGTAGGTATGGGCCTCCCCACACTCCCAGATCCACCCTCCACCCAGCAATACTCAAAACGGAGTCCCTGTGTGCTGTGTATCCTGGGTATTTATAGGGGTGGGTCCAACTGCCTTTTGGCCCTGGCTCACACCACCTGGGTACATTCCAAGGTCTCAACTGATAATCCTGTCACTCAAGGTGATTTCTATCTTGTCCCAACAATTCCTTATAACAATATATATAAAATCTAGTGTCTTGGATTAATGAAGTGATAGATATACTGTACTCTAGGCCTGATGTATTCTGTTCTGGTCAGACCACATCTGGAATTCTGTTCATTTCTGTCTACCTAATTTTAGAAAGGACATTAGGCTAAAGAGCATCCAGGTGAGATCAATTAGGATAGTGAAGCATTTTCAGATCAGACCATATAAGGAAATATTAAAGTAACTGGGGATGTTTAATCATCACTATCCACATCTGCTTTTGATCTCTCTTCTCTCTATACTGCCCTTACTTCATGATCTCATTAGTTCTCATAGGTCTAATTATTACCTCTATTTAAGACAATTCCCAGACCTTTATTTCCAGCCAAGTCTCTCTCTTAGATGCAGGTACAAGTAAACCAACTGCCTTTTGGACATTACATCCCAAAGTAGTTTACTGTAGGTATCTGAAACACAACATATCTAAAATAGAACTCTATTTCCAGTAAAATTATTCCTTCTTCATCCTATCCCTATTACTCTTTAATGAGTCATCATCCTTTCAGTCTTATAACCTCAGGTGTAGCTTTGGCTTCTCACTCAGTTTATTTATCCAAGTTGTTGTCATATCTTGTCACTCCACCTTCACATTTTCTGAATACATCCCTTTTTCTCCATCTACACAACCACCATCTATAGGACAGGTACTCATCATAGCTAAACTGGATCATTATAATAATTGTCTAAGTGATTTCCCTGCCTCAAATCTCTCCTCAATCTCCATTATCCTCCATTCAATTGACAAAGTGATTTCCCTAAAATGTACATCTGTCATCCTCTCTCACTCTCACATACACTCAAGCACAAACCAACTCAATAAATCCTATTCTTTCCCTATGGCCTCCAGAATCAAATGAAAAGTTCTTACTTCATGATTTAAAGACCCTTACAACTTGACTTATCACTACCTTTCTAGTCTTACTATTTACTTTTCTCCATATATTCTACAATCAAGCCACATTGGCTTCCTTGGTGTTTTTGTTGTTATTTGTTTGTTTGGTTTGGTTTGGTTCTTTGCTATTTTATATAACATTCTTCCTCTTCACTCTGTGTCTTCGCACTAGCTGTCACCAATGCCTGGAATTTACTTCCTTCTTCCTTTTACCTTTTAGTTGCCCTAAGATTCTTCAATAGTCAGGTAAAGTGCCCCAGTTGTAAAGTAAAAGTTCCAATCAATCTTGCCACAAGTACCTACCTTCTCTGAGATTTTCTTTCATCTGTGCTACACACACACACACACACACACACACACACACACACACACACACATACATATATTTTTTTATGTACCTAGCTATTTTCATATTTCCCTTATTCAAACATAAGAAGGGGCAATGTTTGACAGTAGGTTGTACCTTTGTTCTATATCTATAGCAGAACTGGTCTGAGGTATTGTGTTTAATTCTGGAAATCATGAGTTAATAAACACTTATAGACTGAAATACGTCCAAAGATCAGCAATAAAAATTGTGAAAGATCTCCTGTACATGATAAATGAGGATAGGATATAGAAATTAAGCATGTTTTGCCTGGAGAAGAAAAGATTCAGCAGCAACATGAAAGTTGTCTTCAAGTTTATGAAAGGTCGTCATGTGGAAGAAATATTAGATTTATTCTGTTTGGCACCAGAGGACAAAAATGGAACAAGTAAGTCATGATGAGGTGAATAAAGGCATAGTTACATCAAAAACTTGCTAACAATTAAAATTACACAAAAGTGGAATGGCCTGCCTAATGTAGCAGAACTTTTTAGAGCTCTTCAAGCAGAGTTAGGAAAATTACTAAATAGATAAGTTATAGTGAGAGTTCCTTTAAGTAAGGATTAGAACAGATTGCAACTGTGGCCCTTCCTTATTCCTGAATTCTGTAATTCTGCAACTGAAAATAATTTATCCAGTCTCCATACAAAGACCTCCAAAGAAGAAGCCACTATAGTTGATTTTGAACATTTTGAGTTTTAGGGTAAGCCTCCAGGATGATACCTATGTATCATGGTCTATGTAAATCCAGAGCTGGGGCCTCTAGGTAATAGGCTACATCACCATCATTATCATCTTCCTGGTTACTTTTATTGTTATTATTGTTGTCTAATTTATATCTAAATCAATCAGAAAGGGTAGAGGGGTTTATGTTTGATCCTAATACATTTCTATTGAGCTTAAAAAAAAAACTCCTGTAATGGTCTTCTCTACTAGCAGCAATGCAATAATCCTGTAAAATTGTGAGAGACTTATGAGAAAGAACACTATTCACATCCAGAGAAAGAACTGTAGGAGTAGAAACACAGAAGAAAAGCAAATGCTTGATCACATTGGTTGATGGGGATATGATTGGGGATGTAGACTCTAAGCAATCACCCTAGTGCAAATATTAATAATATGGAAATAAGTCTTAATCACTGACATATGTAAAACCCAGTGGAATTACTCACTGGCTATGGTAGGGGGGAGGGGGAAGGAGGAGAGGGAAAGAACGTGAGTCATGTAACCATGGAAAACTATTCTAAATTAATTAATTAAATAAAATTTTTCAATTAAAAAAAAACCCCAACACTACTCTGGCTATATCCATTTTTTTAGTGCAAGAGGCTGCAATTTCTGGAGCTGAAATGGATGGGATGGTCCCTGGGCCACAGAAATTCTGAGCTCAGGTCATGGTGTTTGGGGCACATATAGATCATCACCTATTCTTGCAAAGAACTACCTTGATCAAGCTTGTAAAATAATAACTGATATCCATTTATTCCTTTATTCAATCATTCAACTCTCTACCCATCAATCCATCCAGCTATGCATAACTTTATTCACATTTAGGATTTCATAAATATGGAAAACATGTTTTGGTCTAGATTCCCAAGATTTCTGGATATTATAATCTTTAAGAGGTACTTTAGACACTGAAAGGTCTAAGTAAGTTCCTCATGTTCACATAACTATTATGTCTCAGAGTAAGGGCTGAAACTCTGCCAGCCCCCTAAACACTTGACTACAGTACCTTTCCATTAACATATACCTTTCTAAAACTTCTAACATATCTTTTTCAGAACACCCTTGTGAGGTTATTAGTGTAATAATGATTGTCCCTTTTAAAAGTTAGATGAGAAAACTAAGGCCAAGAAAAGGAAGTGATATGTCTAGGTTCACATAACTAGTAAGCTTCAGAGTCACTATTTGAATCAAGTTCTACTAACTCAAGGTTCTATGCCCTTTTCCTGAATAGCACTTTGCAAGGCAGTACAAAAGAATCAATAAGTATCTTTCCCCTCCTCCCCCAAAGCACTGAGCTAGGCACTGTGGAATGTATGCAAAAGCAAAAGGCTAAAAAGGCCGTAGTAACAGAAGGCTGACCTGATGAATTAAGCTTTGATCCTATGTTGGGAGAGGACATTTTTGTTATGATGTCCTTAAAAAAGACCAACATCTCCCTTAATGAACATTTCCTGGAATTGTAATAGAGTACCTCTTTCTCACCTGAGACTGTAAAAGCCCATTTTCAGAAAGATGCTATTATACTCATTTTCTATATAAGAGAACTTGGGCATGCAAAGGGCAAACCGAGATTAGAAAGCAAGCTTGTGATGTAGAAAAGCATTGCAATTCCAAAGAGTTTGATGCTTGGCTCCAGCTGTACAGTGTGGCCTCTGATTGCTTTCCTTTTTCAACAAAGAAATGAATTCATAAGTTTTCTACTTTAAATAAATAAATTATAATGCATGTAATTCTGAGAAAATGATATCTTTAGATTCACCAATATTATTTTTTTACTCTGTACTATAGTTAACCTAGATTACTGTCTGTCCCCTTCATATTTTCTGTACCTCTGTCCCATACCATTGCTCATGTTGTTCCCTATTTCTTGAATATCCACATTTTCCTTTTTGTGTCTTGACTTAAAGAAAAACTCTTAGTTTCTTCCTTAGTAGCAACTCTAAGACATAAGGGGAGAGGCTAGGTAAATGAGGTTAAGTGAGCTGCCCAGGGTCACACATTTAGGAAGTGTCTAAGACTAGATTTGAACAGAAGAGGCCAGATGCTCTATTGACTATGCCACCTGCCTGCCTTCCCATCTGTTGACTTTTTGTCCATATCGTAAAACCCCAAATTAATATTACCTCCTCCAGAAAACCTTTTGGAATTCCTCTTTCCCTTCTCTACCCCTAACCTAATGTATTTTCTTCTATGTTTCCAAATAGCCTTAATTTTATAATCTGTAGCATATGAATCACTGAAATAGGTTATTTTGGGTGTTCTTAGTAAAGAAAAACACTTCATATCATTTTGAAAATACTCTCAGTATATAAATGGAAGGAGGATAGGGGGTATAGAGCCAAGAAGGAACCGTAATTATTTTTCTAAACTTTCCCAACATTACCCCTTAAACAGTGTAAAAAAGCAAGTCAAATAAAATTCTAAGAAGGATAACAACAATAACAAAAATATGCAATAAATACTTTTTTTTAGTCCGGGGTATTTAAAAAAATTGAAACAGATCTGTGAACACTGGAAAGAGGGCTGGCCTAGAGCACATTATAGCAGAAGCAAAATAATCAGTGGTTCTTAAAGGCTATATCAGCGACAGCAGTAGCATCAACAACAGTCATGGCACGAAGAATGCTCAGTACCCAGAAATGATAAGGGTATTGAACATGTGGTGAGAAATAGATTACAAAGAATTTGTGCTCATACTGGGTCCGGTTTGGAGGCCATTTGAATCATCCATTGTTCATTACCAAGTGTTACATTGAAGTTCCAGGGCAAAGAGGAATTGTGGTTGAGGGAACAAGGGTCCTGCCTGTGTAAAGACTACAGCACAGACTAAGATCTCAGTGACCTGCCTCTCCATTGATCATAACATCTTGAATGCACTTATAAATCCCCAGATCTAGCTGTGCGTGAAAACAGCTGAATACAAAAGCCTGAAGTTTTGAAAGTCATTCCCTGCCCCCCCATTACAAGTGGTAAACATAGCTGAATTTTAACATAAAGTCCAAAATCAAGAAAAGAGACTGAATAAATTGAGCAAACAACAGCAGAAGTCATTATCTTCTAAAAGAAATCCCCAAATGAAAATTCCAAAGAATATCATAATCAAATTCTAGAGCTTCTTTGTCAAAGAGAAAATTTTGTAAGCAACTAGAAAGAAAAAATTCAAATACTGTGTACTACTATAGTCAGGATTAAATAGGTTTAATTAATTAATTAAACACAGTTTAGCAGTCACCATGGCAAAGAAATCAGTGACTTGGAATATACTATTCAAGAAGGCAAAGTAGATAGGATTAAAATTAACAATGACCTATTCATAAAAAAACTGCATATAATCCAACAGGGGAAAATAGTCCTTGAATGAAGTAAAGAATTTTCAAACATTCTTTATGAAAAGACCTCTGCTAAACAGGAGTCTTAAAATTCAAACATAGTTCTCAAGAGAAAGATAAAAAAGTAAATATAAGTAAAAAATCATAATAAACTTAATAACCAACAGTTTACATTTGCAAATGTCAAGATAAACAATGTAACCGCTAAGAATTTTATCAGCATTAAGGAAGTTAGAAGTCCACTTAGACGCATGGATTTGAGTCCATTTAGAGGAATGATCTAAAAAGAAAAATGGAAAGGTGGGAAAGAGGTATGTACTATGGGAGTAAAAATGCAGAAGAACACGCATATCATTTATCATTATGATTTGTTTATATGGGTTTATGATTTGGCATTTTGGTTTTAAAAGACTACTCTATTATGAAAATGAATAATATGGAAATAGGTATCAAGTGATAACACATGTATAACCCAGTACAATAGTTTGTCAGCTCTGGGATAGGGGAGGGAAGAGGGGAAGGAGAGATAATGAATCATGTAACCATTGAAAAATATTTAAAAATTTAAAAAAAATAAATTCTCTTTTTCTTAGAAGTTCACTTGCAGAGGGTAGCTTGGTAACTCAGTAGCTCAGTAGATTGAGAGCCAGGTCTAGAAACAGGAGATTCTAGGTTCAAATCTGGCCTCAGACACCTCTTAGTTGTGTGACCCTGGGCAAGTCACTTAATCCCCATTGCCTAGCTCAACGATGGTGAACCTATGGCATGGGTGCCAAAGATGGCACACAGAGAGCTCTCTGTGGGCATGTGGCCATCTTCCCCACACCCCAGAGTTCATTACTAGAAAGGCAGAAGGACTAGGGCACAGTTGCTCCCTTCCCTCTATCCATTGTGTCTGATGACATTTTTTCATGTCCCCCACCCTCTCTGCCTTATCAGCCAAATGGGAGCTCATGCCACAGGGCTAGAGAGGAGAAGAGTGCTCAGGACACTTCCCTCCCCCTCTCTACACTCACTGAGGGCATTCCTCACTGCACCTACCCCTCTGTCCAGCATCCCAATGGGAAAGCTTCCTCCCTCCCCTGGGCAGAGTAAGGGGGGAGGTGTTGGGCATGCCAAGCACTTGGTGCTCTCTATCTCTGGCACTCTATCTCTAAAAAGCTCACCTTCACTGGTCTAACCCTTACCACTCTTCTGCCTTGAAACAAATATATGGTATTGATTCTAAAGCAGAAGGTAAGAGTTAAAAAAAAAAGTTTATTCCCATAATTTTTCTTTTCCACTTTATATTCATCAATAATTCCTTTGATATTCTTGAACTTTTGTTCTTCCAAATGAATTTTTATTATTTTTCTAAAGTTTAAGAAAATTTTGTGATAATTGAATTGGAATAGCATTGATTAAATAGATTAGTAGGATTGTCTTTACTATATTGTCTCTCTTCACTCATGAACATTTAATATTTTTCCAATTATTTGAATCTGAATTTATTTGTATAAAAACTATGTTTAATCATATTCATTGTAGCTCTTGGGTTTGTTTTGACAAGTATACTCTTAGGTATTTTATTCTACCCATGTTTATTTTAAATAAATTATATCTTACTATAGCTTCTTTTTTTAATTGATTAATTAATTTAGAATATTTTTCCATGGTTACATGATTCATGTTCTTTCCCTTCACCCCTCTTTTCCCCCTCTTGGAGCCTACAAGCAATTCCAATGGGTTTTACATGTATCACTGTTCAAAACCCATTTCCATATTATTCATATTTGCAATAGTGTGATCATTTAAAGTTCACATCCCCAATCATATACCCATCAAACCATGTTATCAATCAAATATTTTTCTTCTGTGTTTCTACTCCCAAAGTTCTTTCTCTGGATGTGGATAGCATTCTTTCTCATAAGTCCCTCTGGATCTTACTCTATCTTTTTGAAAAATTTTGGGAATGATATATAGAAGTATAGACAATTGATGTGGGTTTATTTAATATCTTGGTACTTTGCTAAAGATATTGATAGTTTCAGCTAGTTTTTTAAGTGAATCTCTAATTTTCCACATATACAATTATGTGGTATCCAAGCAGATATTGTTTTATTACCTCTTTGTCCATTCTGATTCCTTCAATTTCTCTTTCTTCTCTTATTACTAGCATTTCTAATACAATATTAAATAATACCTTGTTTTAATCTTCTTTCACTTCTTATCTTATAGGAAAGGTTTCTAACTTATTCAGGTTACAGAAAATGTTTGCTGATAGGTATGTGCTCATCATTCTAAGGAAAAATCCATTTATATTTGCTTTCAATTTTTAAAAATAGGAATGAGTTTTGTATTTTGTCAAAAGGTTTTTCTGCTTCTCTTAATATAACCATATTATTTTTCTTACTTTTGCTATTTATGTAATCAATCAATCATATTAATAGTCTTCCTGACATTAAACCATCCCTACAAACCTGGTATAAATTCTGTTTGGTCATAATGTACATGTGATATATTTTTGTAATCTCCTGATTAGTATTTTATTTAGGATTTTTGCAACTATGTACATCAATGAAATTGGCCTCTGTTTTCTTTCTCTATTTTTGTTCTTTTTAGCTTAGGCATCAGGACTATGTTTCTTTCATAAAAGAAGTTTGGCAGGATTCTTTCTTTACCAATTTTTCAAGATAATTTATTTAATATTGGAATTAACTCATCTTTAAATAAATTCACTTGCAAATCCTTCTGGTCCTGATGCTTTTTTCTTAGGATGTTTGTACGTTTTTAGAGCAATTTCTCTGAAAAGACATATCTAAAATATTTTTAAAATAGGATAAAATATAAAGGCTTATTTTCTAAGGTAATTTGGTAATAAGGAAAATAATCTATGTGTTCTAAAACATGTATAGTTGTCTTTGTAGTGACAAAGAAATGTAAATTAAAAGATTGACCACCAATTAGGGAATGGCTGAACAAGTTGGGGCATGATTTTGATGAAATACTACTGTGCCATAAGAAATGGTGAACAGATTAAATAAAAAAAAGAAAAGAAAAGAAAACGTGGAAATACCTACATGGGATTATAAAGAGTAAAATGAATGAACCAAGATAATATTATATACAACAGGAATATCATTTGAAATTTGACTTGATATGTCTACCTCCAGAGAAAGAACTATTAAACATAAATTAGCAAGATATAACAAGATAAAGATAAACCTTTTTTGTTGTGATGCCTTTCTCTAGTGTAAGAAAGAGAGAAGAGTGGGGAATACCTGGGATTTTAAAGTAACAAAATAAATATATTTTTTAAAAAGAAAAAACTAATAGTCAAGAATCTCAATTAACCCCTCTCAAATCTAAACAAATATAAGTATAAAATAAGAAAGACGTGAAGAAGATGAGTGAGATTTTATAAAGTTTTATGTGATAGACCATTGGAGGATTCTTAATGAAATAGAAAAAAATATACCTTTTTCTCACAAAATTGACCAGATATAAAAGGATAAGTTTCTTACAAATTCAGGAAAGCATCAGTATTAAATGCACACTTTTCATACCATAATGCACTAAAATTATATTTAATAAAAGGCTTTTGAACATAGTTTAAAAATTAATTAAAATAAATAATCTAATCAGAAAGAATGAGTGGGTTAAAGAAATAATCAATAATTTCACTAAAAAGAATGACAACAAAAAGACAACATACCAAAATTTATGAGATATAACCAAAGCAGTACTTATGAAAAAAATTTATACTTCCAAATACATTGATAAAATAGAGAAAGAACAAATCAATGAGTTAGGCACACAATTTATTAATTATTTGGATCTTGGCCAAGAAAGTGTCCTGCCAAATTCTTTTTCTGACATAAATACAGTGCTGATACCTAAAACAGAAAGAGGAAAAATAGTCAAATAAAATTATAACTAATTTCCCTAACATTTTGCAATATTATGGAATATTTATGCCATTTTAAAATACTAGAAATATTATATCAATATGTTACAAAGATCATGCCCTATCAGCAAGTTGGATTAAATCCAGAAATGTAGGGCTGGTTCAATATTAGGAAAACTATTAGTACACTTGACCATATCAATAACAAAAGCATAAGAATATCATATGATTATCTCAATAGGAACAGAAAAAGCTTTTGAAAAAAATACAACACTCATTTATTTTAAAAAATAGAAAGTCTATAAATAAATAGAACTGTCCTTAAAATAATAAATTGAACCTATCTCAAACCAAGAGCAAGCATTATCTGTAATGGGGAGAAGCTGTAAGTTTTCCCAACAATAGCAAGGGAGAAAAGAGATGCCTTTTTATCACCACTGATACTTAATATTGTACTAGAAAGGCTTTTAGATAGATGCTATTTATTATTTTAAGAAAGTCTCCATTTATATTAAGATATAGTCCAAATAAGTACAGGGTTTAGACAAAGAATTAGGAGATTATGGACTAGTTTACTTTTCAGATCTATTGATAAAGGAAGAATTTATAATCAAATAAGAGATGTTATAAAGAGAGGTCCTAGGGAGATATAGATATGCAGTGGGGTGGATGTATCTCTGTATTTTCCCTAGGTGCAGATGATGGGGGAACACCAAGCCCAGTCACCCTTGCTAGTTGTTATAATTTCCCCTTTCAATAACAGTTGCCCAGGAAAGGACCCTGAAAGGTTAGGTGTATGGGTAATCCTTTCAGGTCCAACCTGGGGTTGGATAAATTAACATAGGGCTCTGATTAGCATTGGATCACCCTTGTTATCTGAATGGGTTAGCTCCCTCTCCAAGGGTCCTGATATAAAAACCACTCAGGAAGGTACTTATTAAACACTCTTTATCTATAATCTATAATAAGAGAAAGGATAATCAGGATAAGGATTGGGGATTAGAGACCCTATCAATCTAATACCTGTAATCTATAATCACTTAGGACTGGAAGCTATTGATTTAGTAGAAGCTGGAGCTTTGTTCTTCACAACCCCTCTGGCCTAGCTTGGCTACTGCCAAGCCAGAGAATAGTGTCTGCTCTTGATGCAGCTGTGTTGGTGATTTATTCTATCAGCTTTCTCACTATCTGTGTTTGGTGATGTATTAGCTCTCACAGCCTTCAGGAAATATTCAGATCCTATCAACCCTCTTCTTCATAGACCTCCCAGCCTCCCTTCGCCACCCAGGGACCCAGAGGCCTAAAGGTCTAGGAAGATTCAGAGATATAAAGATCTAAGAGACCAAAACCCCAAAAGACCAAAGTTCCTCCAGGTGACTGTTAGGGTTATTTATACCCCCAGGTCAACCGATTTTTGCCCCTGGCTCACAGCATCTGGGAACATTCTAATCTCTCCAACTGACTCCCTTGTCAATCAAGGTGACATCCAACATTTCTCAGAATTTGAATATAACAGAGATAAAGAATATTATATTATGTAAAAGAAGTAATTTTGGTTATGTGAGTTATAGTTTTGCAGAAATAAAACAAATTCAGATAAGATTAGAAGGAAATCAGTAAAGTAGGGGAAAATTTGCTGCATGTTTACCTCATTAAGGCCTCATTTCTCAAATATATCAGAATTGTGTCAAATTTCTAAGAATGAGATCAATTTATAAATGGTCCATTTACATGAATATACAGTTTCTAGGAAAGAAATTAAATTATCTATATAATCCTGTTGTTTAAAATGCTATAAATCAATGTTGATTTGAGACATACAAATAAAAACAACTCAGAGGAACCGCCTCATATCTATCAGCTTTGCTAATTTTCCAGAAAAGGAAAATGACAAATGTTGGAGAGGATAGAGAAAAATGGGAACATTAATGCAAAATTAGTGCTGTTTGTGATCTGATTCAACAATTCTGAATAAGTTGGAACTATATCCAAAGGGAAAGAATTTGAAACTCAAAAGTTTTAATATGTTAATTTTTTATGTATAATTAATAAATATTTAATGAAATAAAATATATTGGCAAAAACAGATTTTAATGTATCAAATTGTTTTAGAAACCCTTAAAATGCAAAACTATTTATTGTTTGATTGATCATCTCATTTAATCTTTACAATGCTGTAAAGTACATACTATCTTAAAATTTCCAAGGCAAAAAGCTGAGACCAGTTAGATATTAATTACTTGCTCCAGACCACTCAACTAATAGCCTATTTCAGGCAGTTTTTTAAATTTCATTTATTTATTTTAGAGCATTTTTCCATGGTAACATAATTCATGTTCTTTCCCTCTCTTTCCTTCTCTACCCCTCCAATAGCCAACAAGAAATTCCACTGGGTTTCACATGCACCTCTGATCTAGACCTATTTCCACATTATTAAAATTTGCACTAGGGTGATTATTTAGCATTTACATCTCCAATCATATCCCCATTGAACCATGTAATCAAGCAGTTGTTTTTCTTTTGTGTTTCTGCTCCCACAGTTCTTTCTCTGGATGTGGATAGCGTTCTTTCTCATAAGTCCCTCAGAGCTATCCTGGATCATTGAATTGCTTCTAGTAGAGAAGTTCATTACATTCAATTGTGCCACAATGTATTAGTCTCTGTGTATAAGGTTCTCCTGGTTCTTCTCCTTTCACTCTGCATCAGTTCCTGGAGATCGTTCCAGTTCACATGGAATTCCTTCCCTTCATTATTTCCTTTAATACAATAGTATTCCATCATCAACAGATACCACAGTTTGTTCAGCCATTCCCCAATCGAAGGGCATCCCCTCATTTTCCAGTTTTTTGCCACCACTAAGAGTGTGGCTATAAATATTTTTGTATAAGTCTATTTCCTTATCTCTTTGAGGTATAACCCCAGCAGTGGTATGGTTGGATCAAAGGGCAGGCAGTCATTTAAAGCCCTTTGAGCATAGTTCCAAATTGCCTTTCAGAATGGTTGGATCAATTCATAACTCCACCAACAATGCATTAATGTCCCAATTTTGCTGCATCCCCTCCAACATTTCTGTACAAGTCTATCTATGATCTCTTTGGAGTACAAAACCAGCAATGCTATAGCTGGATCAAAGGGCAGGCAGTCTTTTAGAGCTCTTTGAGCATAGTTCCAAATTGCCAACCGGAATGTTTAGATCAGTTCACAACTCTACCAGCAATGCATTAACTTCCCAATTTTGTCACATCCCCTCCAACTTTCATTACTCTCCCCTGCTATCATTTTGGCCAATTTGCTATGTGTGAGGTGGTACCTCAGCATTGTTTTGATTTGCATTTCTCTAATTATAAGATATTTAGAACACTTTTTCATGTGCTTCTTGATAGTTTTGATTTCTTTATCTGAAAACTGCCTATTCATGTCCATTGCCCATTTATCAATTGGGGCGTGACTTCAGGCAGTTTTTGAACCCTCCCCCTCTCCATACATAGAGAAATGGATTAATAAAGGAATAAAAAGGCTCTTATTAAGTTCCAAATACTTTACAAAGATCCAGAAATTCAAATACAAAATTACTGAGAATTTCTTCTCTCAAAGACCTTGCACTTTAATGGGAGAAAGAATAAACCTAGAAGAGTGTTGGTAAGGGAGGAGCACTCTTTTGTGCAAAGTTACAGGATGGTAAATGAGGTGACCCTGGGCAAGTCATGAAACTTTTGTTTTCCTTAGTCCTCTCAAGAAGGAAATAGAAAACTGCCCCAGTATCTTTGCCAATAGACAATAGATCCATGGGGTCAGGAAGAGTTGGATAAGACTGAACAACAACAATCAGAATCCAAAGTAGGAAGGAGTAGGCAAGGTGAGGAGATTATTATTGAGCCTTGGGGAATGTGAATAGAAGAGTTCAGTTAACTCTTCTGCACTGCCCTCCACATTCATCCAGATAGGTGCTTCTCTAGTTAATTAAGTGTTCTAGCCATTCCAAAACTTCGATTTCTATTGAAAGATTTAGTGTGAGCAATGACTTTTGGGACCATCTTGTTTCATCCTCTATTTTTTTCTAGACAAAAAGGTTTAGGCCTAAAGGAGAAAGAGGACTTGCCCATGATCATACAGATAATAGATAGCAAAGATAGCTATTAGATTTCTAACTACAAATCTAATGATTTTCTCAAACTTTATGATATGGAAAAACCCAGATCTTAAACAACCTGCTGTAATATAGTTTCCATCATATTGCTAGTCAAATCTTACCTCCTTTCTCCTTCTCATCTCTTTGCTTCACATCTAGAAATACTAAAACAATACAGGATAAAGAATTGTTATGATATAGTGAAAAAAGTTGAATAAGGAGACCTATATTTTAATTCCAGTTTTGTCATTAACTTAATGTGCATCCTTAAAAAAGGCCCTACCAATTTCTTCTTGTCAATGAGAATCTTTCCTTCTATAAATAACTTTTCCTGAACATCCTTAAGGCTAGTGCCTTCACTCCATTGATTATTCCCAATTTTTCCTCCATATATCTTATGTGTACATAATTATTTCCATGTTTTTTTCTCTCATTAGATTGAGCTCCTTAAATGCAGAAACTGACGTTTACTTTTCTTTATATCTGCTGTATCTACACAGTATGAACTTAATAAATATTTGTTATCTTTGACTAGTTTTTTCAACCACTTAATGACAACAATAGCATTTTTAAGGGCAAATAAAGTAGGTGGCAAATATTAAGGGAGAAAACAACAAAATGTTTGTCTTTGGTATAGATCTGAAATGCCATGATTGTTGGGAGCTCTCTTAAAGTGACCCACCCTGCCAATGTAGATTAGTAACTGCCATAAAACATTCTGGGAGAGTTGTATGTGTCATTGAGTGGCTGAGTTACTGACCTAATATAACATAGTATGTATGTCAAAGATAAGTTTTGAAACAAGTATTTTTTACTCCTCTTTTGATTGTATTAGGCTTTCTTCCTCATAATGTAAACCCACTGTAAAATATATATAGCATCACCCAAATGTAATCCCTCCTATTATAGTTTGAGGATCCATGACATAGAAAGCTATGGCAGCTCATGATATTCTTCTCCCTAAACATGAACAGATGAAATATCTATGTTTGCCAAATAGAGAAGTCCAAAATCAGGTGTTCTTCAATCAATACAAATTGCAACTCTAGATAAATCCTCCAGAGTTGCTTAAGAAACATAGAGAGTCAGGGAAAGATTCATAGATTTAGAATCAAAAGGGACCTTAGAGACCATCTCATTCATTTCCTTTTATTTTATAGTTGAGGGAAAAGGTCAAAATAGATTAAGAGGCTTGCCCACAGTTAAATAACTAGCATTCTACGTAGCTGAATTTAAACCTAGATGACTCTCTCTCTCTCCCTTTTTTCTCCCTCCCTCTCTTTCTCTGCCTCTCCCTTATATAAGTCCATCTCTTATCTGCTTTCCCTAGTGAAGTAATCTAAAAGGATATTTCACCATTTGAATGCTTTCTCTACTTGTTCATCAAGTATCTTTTGCCATAGCCTACTGAGATATTTCCTTGCTTGCTCATTAATAGGTTTTTGATGAGACCATTTTAGTTCTATTCAGAGATGTATTATAAATTTTAATTTGTTCTGTTTATTTAATGAAATTCATTCAGACTAATACTCATATTCTAGTAAATGTTTTTAAAAATTCCATTTAATTAAAATTAATGACCTTTATGCTGACCAAGATTTGTGAGTTCAGAGGAAGAGATCTGAGACTTAGCACAAGAAAGAAACTCAGCACAGATTCAAGAAATCAAGACCAGCCTACGTCAGAGATGATCATTTTCTTTTCAGATTTCAATTTCTGCAGGCCAGCTAATAAAGCAGAGAAGCCACAGTTTGCTAATATGGTAGGAGGTAGTTTGCAGTGAGTAGCACTGGTTTTATTTTGGGCTTCCATCTAATTTGTGGTTTAAAAAATGTATATAAATGACATACACATTTATATGTACATATAGATAGATGTATTCTTCCATAAAAAGGAATGTGCAGAAAAGGAGGGTAAATGGTATTTAAGGGCCATGAAAACGTCCATTAATACTATGGTATTGTATATAAAACCAAGTTCAAGATATTGACAAACAATTTAAAGTTTCTAATAAAAATTTGGATATAAAGCAAATTTCAAAATACCTTTGTCTGTGTATTCTTATTGATTATATTCTTCATGTAAAGCCTACACTGCATCCTTCTGGTTGATGTATAATTTATTAGTGAGGCAAGAAGAGTAAAATTCCCTCCTATGCTGATGAAATTACTTTCCCTCAAAGTGGGATGCAGTAAGATATCAAGAAAAAAAATGCCCATGATTCAAGGACAAATCTATTTCAAATCACATTTAATCTAAAAATAATATTTCACTGTACAAATATTATAAAATTTAAAGACAAACAAATGAGAAACATCACCTCATGAAAAAATAAAGAAAAAAATAAAAACAAAAAATCCATATTTCCATAGAAAATTGGAAAAAATTCAAGTCTTACATAATATGCAATTCTCTATTTTTTTCAGAGGAAATCAACTTTTGGGAGGTGATAGGATCTTTAGAAATTAAAAAAATCACCCTACACAATAATTCAACAAGCAAACTTCTCTAGAAACTTTGTTCAATTGTCCTATAGGTAATTTTTTTTATTAGAAGAAAATCCATTTATCCTTTGGTATGGAGGAGGAAGAATGCAGTTAGATTCTGTCTGTTGAATCAACATTAAACCTGTTAAACCATGAAATACTTGCAATAAGTGACCTGTCTCAGGGAATAATCTAGGATGAGAAGGATGATTTATTGCTTTGGAAGAAAGGGTAGAGAAGAGAGCAACCAGCTGTCTCACTTGATGGGCAGCAACTGTATTCCCTGCATCAACCTGCCAGTGAGGGTCGCCTTGTTGTGCTGGGGCAGGGATTGCTGTTGAGGACAGAGGCTAGACCCGATTATCCCACGTTGAAGAGAGGACAGTGAAGCAAGTGACATTTTATTAATGACCACCACTCTCCATCCCACCTGCACACAGGCTTAAAAAAAAAACATTTGATTTAGAATACATTTTCTCACTAGCCAGGCAGAGAATATTTAAATGCAATAACTGCCAAAATCAAGGAAGTTCTACAGCTTGGCCTGCCAGGTTGCAAACAATATCCAGGCATGTGTTTTGATCTTCTGCTCATCAGGTTTTTACAGCTGTTCTTTCTAAAAAGCCCCCAGATAAGGAGAAAATAACTAAATTACACCAAGATCCCAAACCCATGTTAGCAAAATGAGAAGAAAAAAGTAAAAAAAAAAAAGAATTTCAGTTTGGCAGAGACTTTCCATTCTACCTACTCTACAAGTAGCCCCTATGCTGCTTAGATGCCCAAATCTGATTGTATATGCTGGCCAAAATGCATTTGAGGTTCTACTATCCTTAGATATACATGATTCAGTCTAATTTTGCAAAAAAAATTGTGAGAAGAGTGTAAGTCAGTGATGGGCAAATTTTTTAAAGAGGGGACCAAAGGAAAGGAAATGCTTATTTGTCAATCTATTTCTAAGGCAACTCATTTTAAGTTTCATTGTATTGTATCCTATTCATTGTATTCATCAGATAAGGAATAATGTCCCATGGCTGGATACATTTCAAGCCACCCCCACCCCCCACCCCCGGCCCCCCCACATCTGGACCGTGAGCCGTAGTTTGCCCATCACTGGTCTAGGTGGTACTATGGAAAGAGCACTGATTTTGGAGTCAAAGGCTCCAATGGTTCCCAGAGCATCCATGATTAATTAAAAAGTTTCATTTTTGATATTTAAAGTACTTAATTATACATTCCTTGAGCTACTTCTTATTACTCCCATTCACACATGCTTTGACCCAAAATGGTTTAGTTGCTATTGTTTGTATACATTAATCTACCTCCCATTTCTGAGTCTTTTCACTAGCTGTTTCCTATAAGTAGAATTCACTCCCTCAAGGCTGCTTTTTCAAGTCCCTAGCCTCACTGAATATTAGATCCTAACAGGGACTCTGTCCTTTAAGAAAAACAAAACTAACTAAAAAACAAAAAAAACAGGAACATAACTTAGAAAATTGCTGCATTTTGGTATGTGTTGTTTTTTGTGTCAGACCTTATAGAACTACCTTCCTTTTGTTTTTATTTCTTTTTTTATCAAGATTATTATTCAAATATATTGAACATTTTCTTCTTTTCAAATTTAAATTTTGAGACTATCTCTTTCCCACACCCTTCTTCACCCACTGAGAAGGTGAGAAATATGATATCAATTATACCTACGAAATTATTCAAAACCTACATTCATATTAGCTATGTTGCAAAAAAAACAAAACAAAAGCAAAGATTTTCTCATGATTTCACATGTAAAATTGATGCATCATTTTTTGCTTTCCCAATGCACTGGGGAGAGGTGAGAGGAAAGGAGAGAATTTATAATTTTATATTTTTAAATGAATGTTAAAAATGAATAATTAAAATAAAAAATATTTCTAACATACTATGACAGACACCATTATTCACATTTTAAAGTGGAATATAGTGGTGATCCATTGATCTTGAAATTTAAAAACCTTAATTGGCTCTACCAAGTTGGAAAGGCTTAACTTTATATGTGTATATTCAACAAGAAACATTGTTATCCAGAACAATCCATCCCCTAAAGGATTTCCCACTATAACATGGCTTGACACATGACCATCTAACCTTTGCTTGAAATTTTCTAAGAAGAAGAATATTATTACCTGAAGAATTGTCAACAACATGTTTTGATATCTGTAATTGTTATGGTGTTTTCCTCTGACATCAAATGATAATTTACTTCCTTATTACTTACAAAATAGCTTTGTTCCAGATTTTTCTTATGTCCAAGTAGAATAAGTCTAGTATTTCTTCCACAGAGAGCCCTTCAAATGCTTGAATGCAGCCCTCCGCCAATATGGACTCTTTGTCTCTTCTGTAACTTTCCTGTTTAACTTTGGTATTCAAAATTGAGCATAAAATTTCAGATCTTATCTGTTCAGGGCAACTTATGGCATCTTATAAAATACTATTTTTCAATTGGACTTAGAATTGGATATCATCCATGATAATGGTAAATTTTTTTTTGTTTTTTTACACTCCATTATTTAATATCTCACTCAATTTTTTAATGGTTAAAGTTATATTGAACAAGATTATCATCTTGTTACAGCTTTCAATTACTCAAATTATTTTAATGCATAGATAGGAGATAGCTTCTTGTAAAAGAACTATAAGAGTATTTTATTCTATCAAGCAAAGGCTTTTCTTTGAAATCGACAACCAATAAATGCAATGGGGTCATATTCACCCTTTATTTTTTTAAACCCTTACCTTCTGTCTTAGAACCACTACCATGTATTGCTTCTGTAATTGTTAAAATAGGGGTTCAACAAAGTGAGGAGAGCAGTTTAATAAAAAAAAACCTTTAATTTAAAAAGAATTACAGATAGAAAGAAAGAAAAGAGAAAAGAGAAATTACTAATCTTATACCCTATAATTATACCTAAAATTCCCAATACTACCTCTACCTGTCTTCTGATTACAGTTTCTTCTGTCTAGCACAACCCAGGCATACTCTACTCTACTCTATCTATAAATTATTCACTAACTACCTAATTCTCTAAAATAATAGACAGCCACCACTCACTCACTCCTTCAATCAGTTTTCTATATCAGCCCAAACTGTCAGTAGCCAACTGACAACAGATCCTTGCCTATGAGACAGACCTTCTGCTCTCTAGAGATACCAGAGGCAAAAAGCCCTTTAAAGGCTCAAGTTAAAAGTCCTCTCATTAAGTTTAGGCCCACCTTTATATTCCAGCAACTAAACACAAACCCACGCCACCAGCAACCCACCCCCAATGACCAACTCACACCCAGCAGCCTACTTCCCCAAAACTGCCTGCCCTGTCAGCAACTCATTCTCCTAACTGTCAGCAACTGACAGCCTGCAACTGTTGCTGGCTCAGCAGGGAACTCCTGGCTTCCTATTTCCTGTCACTGTGGGATGGTAAATCCCTACACATCTCTATGGTAAGAGGACCTCCAGGTCCCCCATTAAATTAAAGAAATTAAAGAATTCCTTTTTATACTTCTAAGGCAGAAGAGTGGTAAGGGCTAGGCAATGGGGGCTAAATGACTTGCCCAGGGTCACACAGCTAGGAAGTGTCTGAGTCCATATCTGAACCTAGAATCTCCTGTCTCTAGGCCTGGCTCTCAATCCATTAAGCCACCCAGCTGCCCCCACTCTGCATTTTTTAAATTCACTATGAAATTTTTTAATATACTATGAAATCATGTGGTCCACTATGGAATATCACTTCTGAAAGTTAACTTGTTCTGTGAAAATACCCTCATTGTGAGAAATTTAAATTCATGAGCAGAGGAGTCTTAGAGATTTTGTTAAATTAATATTCACCAACAATCACAAATATTTCAATGTTAAAAAGAATAAGAAAAAGGCATACATAAGGAATTATTTGTTATTCAGTCATTTTAGTCATATTGAATTCTTTGTGATCCAGTTTGGGGTTTTCAGAGGATACTGGAGTGGTTTGCCAAGTCCTTACCAAACTCAAATGACAGATGAGGAAACTGATACAAATATGGTTAAGTGAATTGTCCAGGGTCAACATAATTAAGAATTTTGGGAAGATGGCAACTTAGACACAGCAAAACTCCAGACCAAAGTCCTTCCATACCAATCAAAAACAAAGTGTTTCGAGGGGACAGAAAACCAAATCTAACAACAGGATGGAGCTGGGAGATGTTCCCGCTGGACTCAACTCATAAGGTATGACAAAAAAAGGCTGAATTATTGAACTGTTAGGTTAGAGGGAAAGAAAGATGGAAGATCTCAGGACCTCTCCCCCATCTACTATGCCAAGCCTCCAGCAGTTTCTGGAATCTCTGACTAGACAAGAGTGCTAGTCCAGAAGGAGTGCCTTGATGGCACAGCTGTACCAGGCTCAGGGTGTTGAACACAGATGGCAGAGATGGCAGCCTAGTCCCAGCCAAAACACTCTATCTTGTCCCCGCCTTTGAGGTTTTGGCCTAAGGGCACATCCAGCTCTGCAGATCAACTCCACCCTGGCTTAATGTTATCAATAAGGCAGATAGGAAATCTTCAGAGGGCTCCAATACTCCTCCCCTACAGACTGCACTGAAAGTAGTTGTAAATACCTAAACACCCACAGATCTAGCAAATAATCAGAGGAAAAAGATTAAAGCCAATTACAGGGGAGAAAGAAGGAAAAAAATAGGAGTAAATAATAGAAAAAAAATAAATTACAATAGACAGCTTCTATCCAGATAATGAACAAAGAGCAAATGGAACAGAGAAGGACCAAGGAACACCAAGAAAAAACACAGAAACTGCAGTGATTTGGACACAGGCTTTGGAAGAACTCAAAATATACTTTAAAAAAGCAGTTAAGAGGGGCTGAAGACAATTGGAAAAAGGAAATACATGAACTAAAACAATAAAATAATATCTTGAAAGCCAAAATTGACTAGCTTGAAAATGAGGCAAAGGTGAAAGATGACCTATAAAGAAAATCAGACCAGAAGGAGAAGGATGACCCAAAAGCCAGGAATGAAATTCAGTCTTTAAAAACTAGAATCCAACAACTAGAAACTAATGACTACATAAGGCAGCAAGAATCTATAAAATAAAATCAAAAGAATGAAAAAAAAATGAGGAAAATATGAAACACCTCATTGACAAACATCAGAACTTGAAAACAGATCCACAAGAGACAATTTCAGAATTATTGGACTACCAGAAGATCATGACTAAAGGAAAGGTCTGGACATCATCCTACAGGAAATTATCCAAGAAAACTGCCTGGCATTCTTGAATGAGAGGGAAAAATGGAGATTGAAAGAATCCACAGATCACCTCCTACATTTAATTCCCAATTGACTACGCCCAAGCATGTTATACCCAAATTCAAGAACTACCAGACCAAGGAAAAAATATTACAAGCTGCTAAGAAGTCATTTAGATACCATGGAACCACAGTCAAGATAACACTGGATTTTGGCTGCATCTACACTGAAGGACAAGAAGGCATGAAATATGATATTCCAAAAAGCAAGGGAACTGGGTCTACAACCAAGAAACTGACTATATTCTTGCAGGGGAAAATATGATCATTTAATAAAATAGAAGACTTCCAAGCAATCATAAAGAAAAGACTGGACTTAAACAAAAAATTTGATGTCCAAACACAGGGTCAACATAACTAGTAAGTGTATGAGGTTGGATTTGAATTCTGGTCTTCCTGACTCCATGCCCAGTGCTCTATCCACTTCAATACCTAGCTGCAAAGAAATTATTAACTATTGTTATGAACATTTTACCATTTATTTTATATATAACATAATAAAATATATAGTGTAATATGTGATTTATTAAAGATATGTAATAATTTGTAATAAATATGCTCATCCAAGAGAAACAAATTCTCACAATAGCAATGTTCAAAAACGTATCATTCTTTTTCCCCCATCCTTCCCAATCTTTCCACTTTCCCAAAAGGCAGGTAATGTTATATAGGTTGTATATGGTATAGGCAGTTAGTAAAAGTTGTTTATATATTTTCATTTAATACAAATTTCCCTATTCATCATGTTGTGAAACAAGACAAATATTGTTTATACTAAAGAAAAGTTCATAGAGAAAGTAAAATGAAGTAGTGTAAGTTTCAATCTGCTTTTGGATTCTATGAGCTCCTTCTGAGGCTATAAATATTTTTTTCATCATGAGTTCCATAGAGTTGTATTAGATCCTTTCTTTGTTGATAATATTTAAGCCATTCACAGTTGATCATCATACATTATTATTGTTATTGTGTCTCCTGGCTCTGCTCACTTAACTTTGCATCACTTCATATAAGTCTTTTCAGTTGTTTATTTATTTTGTGTGTGTGTGTGTGTGATTATCTTGTTTATCATTTCTTATGGCATACTAGTATTCCATTACAATGATATGCACAGCTTATTCAGCCATTCCCCAATTGATAGACATCCCTCCAGTTTCCAGTTCTTTGTCCCCACAAAAAAAGCTGCTATAAATATTTTAGAAAATGAAGTTTCTTTTCCTTTTTTCTTGCTCAACTTAGGAAATAAACCTAATTGTGATAGTACTGCATCAAAAGGTATACATTGTTTCATAACCTTTTGAGATAATTCCAGATTGCTCTCCAAAATGGCTGGATCAGTTTGCAGCTCTACCAACAATGTATTTATGCCCCAATTTTTTTTCACATCCCCTCCATTATTTGCCATTTTACTCTTTAATCATTTTATTTAGCCAATCTGATAGGTATGAGATGATATCTCAGAGCTGTTTTGATTTGCATTTCTCTACTCAATAATAATTTAGAGCTATAGTTTTATGTAACTGGCTTTATAAACTGAGCCTAGCCACAAATAAAAATGACAGGAATTAGGTACAAATCCTTTTATTGAGTAAAACAGTATACATGCAGAGGAGTAAGCCTATTGCTTTACTGGTTCCCTAAGGGAATTTCATAAAGTTGGTTTTATTGATGGTCAGAGGGTACCATTTCCCATAAAAGGACTCTGATACTGAACCACACAAATCCACAAACTGGGGGGTGGGGTGGTAGGGAGAGAGTGGAGGTGAGGTGGAGTAAGCCAGACTATTTCAGTCATATTTCCTGACATTTCCTCCATTCTAGAATTCTAGTTAAAATCACTTAAACAAAATGTAGGTGTAATTTATATCAAAGTTTTGTTCCAAAGGAATTAACAGAACTAATTTGAGAGAGTGTGTGTGAGAAAGAATATACTGTACAAAGAAACAGATTTCAGATATAAGGTACCTATTTACTTCATCCACCACAAAAAATAAAGTTAAAATAAAAAATTCGCAATTTGTAAAATTTTTATTTTAACTTTATTTTAAAATTAACAAATGAACAAATACTTTAAAATTTGAAACAATAAGGTGACACAGTGGATAGAGTGTTTGAATTGGAGTCAGGAATATCTGAGATCAAATCTGATTTCAGAAAGTTACTAGCAAGTTACTTAATTGCTGCCTGCCTCAATTTCTCCACCAGTTAAAATGGACAAATAATATCATTTATCTCTCAGGGTTGTTGTTAGCATAAAATTAGATAGCATAAAGTACCTTAAGGTAAATTTATGAAAGGTAGCTCTGCTACATTTATTATTCTTCATAGATGTAAAAACTCCAGGAAACTTGTAGAGCTATAGAACAGAAATATCCCTTTCAACTCAGGCTTCTACTGTCTAAACAATCCACAAAGTCCTGGATGTTTGGATAGCTAAGTGTCATTTGCCCTTTTTTAATACTAAAGGTTGTACTATTTCTCTACTAGTGGCCTTTTTTAACTACAACAGTGAAAGTGAACATATTGCATGGGTGCCAAAGATGGCACACATGATACTCTCTGTGGGCACATGGCTACCATACCCCCACTCAGAGTTCATTACTAGAAAGGCAAAGGAACTCGGGCAGAGCAGTTCCCCTTCCCCTCTCCATTGTTCCTGATGACATTTCTTCACATCAACTGCCCCTCTGCCTAGTGGCCCAATGGAAGCACACAGGGGGTAAGGTGAGTGGTTCACTGGTGGTAGAGCTGGAGGGGACCAGAGTGCTTGGGCTACTCCCCTCCCTCCCTCTAGAACAGGAGTCGGCAACGTATGACTCTCGAGCCATATCTAACTCTCTTGAGGGCCAGATATGGCTCTTTCTGCAGGAGCCATAAAATCAATTTTTTTTCAGGCACTGTTACAGGAGTGCTCACTGTTACAGGAGCATGCACTGTGAGCACTGTACGGCTCTCATGAAATTACATTTTAAAAAATGTGGCATTTATGGCTCTCACAGCCAAAAAGGTTGCCCACCCCTGCTCTAGAACATTGCTCACTTTACTCACTCCTCCACCCAGTAATCCAATGGAAGTACTATCTCCCTCCCTCGTGTGAGATAAGTGGGGGGACAGGGTGTACCCAACATTCAATGGGGGAGGAGCAGGGCATGTCATCTCTGGGGAGGACATGGCACTCAGTCTAGGGTGTGGGATGGGAGTGTGACCTGGAACTCCATCTCTAAAAGATTCTCCATCACTGACCTATATGATGGGTATAATTCTAGCAAGCACTTATCCCTGAACAACCAGTTCTTACAAAAACAAACAAAGAAACAAAACCTCTGGACCTCTTGAACTTAAGGTAGCTTCTGAAGTTGTAAATATTTATTTCTCGGGATCAATACCCAATGAACGCTTTTAGAAGAAAAAGAAATGCAAAGCAAAAGGAACACCTAAGAATGAAGATCTTTTCTCAGAGTTTCCTAGGCAAACATAGTTAATCACCACTGCTGTGTACTCATTGTAGGATGCTGTGAAAGAGTAATGATTTTAGGAAAAAAAATACTTTCCCTTCCCACATCTTGACAGAAGTACAAAGAACTGACCTGTATCTGTCCCAGAAGAAGATCAACCAATCAAAAGGGAGGAGTAGAACTTTCGACAGTTATTAAATCCTATTGAGGTTGTGGCTTCACCTGGCAGAGTCATTAATCATTTTTGACACAATCCTCAGTCATGAAGGATACAGAGTCCTTCTGTATCACCCCATCTCCATTCAAGCTCAATGGAATACCCATCCTCCTTAGAGTTCAAAAAGAACTCAAATATTATTTCCTGTATGTCACTTTCTTGACTCTCCCACCCACCTTGCAGTTAACTATTTTTCTTTTTGAAAAGATTTTTGTACTCTTTAAACTTTTTTGTTTTTACTTGATGTGCATATCATCATATCATCTCTCTCTGATAGGATGCAAGTGTCTTGAGGATAGGAACTTTTTCATTAGTTCTTTTGTGTACTCAAGGTCTAGTTTAGTGCCTTACAAAAAGCATTTGCTTAATAAATGTTTGTTAAGTTGAATTCAATTGAATTGGTCTTGAACTGATAACCATTGTGTACCTATCTAAGTGTTGTGGGTAAACAACTAAATGTATTTAAAATATTTTTTATTTTTAAGCATTTTTCCATGGTTACATGTTTCATTTTCTCTCCCTCCCCTGTTCCCTCCCCCCTGAGCTGACAAGCAATTATACTTGGTTACACATGTATTATCACTTGATACCTATTTCCATATTATTTATTTTTGTAATACAGTAATCTTTTCAAACCAAAACCCCAATCATATACCCATATAAACAAGTGATGAATCAAGTGTTTTCTTTCTGTGTTTCTATTCCCACAGTTCTTTCTCTCTCAATGTGAATAGCATTTTTTCTCATTAGTACCACGGGATTGTCCTGGATCATTACATTGCTACTAGTAGCAAAGTTAATTACATTTTTATCATTCTACAATGTTTCAGTTTCTGTGCACAATGTTCTTTTGGTTGTGCTCATTTCTGTACACATCGTTTCATGGAGGTCTTTCCAGTTCACATAGAAATCAAGCAATTCATCATTCCTTATAGCACAATAGCATTCCATCACCATCATATACCACAATTTGTTCAACCATTCCCCATTTGAAGGCATCCCCTAATTTTCCAATATTTTTGCCACCACAAAGAGCACAGTTATAAATATTTCTGTATAACCCTTTTTTGTTATCTCTTTGGGGTACAAACCTAGTAGTGGCATTGCTGGATCAAAGGGCATGCATTCTAAATGTTTTAAAAATATAATGTAAACTGTGGTTACTTTCTCATTCTACTTCACCTAAGGTTTTATGTTTTATATATATATATATATATACACACACACACATATGTAAGAATATATGTATATATATATACACACACACATATGTAAGAATATATGTATATATAATAAAGAACCAAAACAATATGTTGGGTGAATCCCCCAGAATATTCATACATGCATACATTCCAACATAAATATGGTCAAGAAGATGGATAGATAGATTTTACAGATCAACTATATGAACTTGAACTCACCTCATGGAGATATGATTATGGAGGAAAAATGTTCCAAATATCTAATCTTCCATACAAAGCAGCACTACACATTTCTTTCCCCAATCTTCCCCCTTCCCCCGTCATTCTCTCTTCAATTAGTAGTCCTTAACATTTTCTTACAATCTTTTAGTGCTTGTATTTTCCCCACCAATGTGCTGCTTTTCTTGCTGTAAAACTCGACCATTCATTTTGCCTCCCATCACTTATACCCAGATGTCCATGAGCCTTTGTCTTTCAGAAACACTTTGGATCCAGGTTCTTTTATTTGGTATTTGCCACCGTACAATAGCATATTGATGGATTAGTAAGTAGGGGCTGTTCAACCTTTATTTTCTAATTATGGGTGGAAAACAACTAAGAACAAACACAAAAATTCATCAGCTTCCATTGCTGCCACTCAGAGTCAGCTCTCTTTTCTAATGTACCCTCCTCCTCATTGTTCTTGGGGGACAGAGAGTATAATCAGTCTTTTTCCAGGATTAAGCAGCTTTTAATTTAACCAGAGCCTCTGTAACCTGACAGCTACCAACTTTTCAAACTGATAGGAAATTCAAAAAGCAGCAAAGAAAAGGAATTTATCTCTGCATTCATTTTGTTGACGAAGCCTATTTTATTTGGCTCTCAGATATACCAATTTTAATTTTTAATTGCTTTGTCAAAGGCAGTCAATTTTTTTTCATGGTCCAGCTGATAAATCTTCACAGCTTGTTGAGTTTTTCAAAGTTGTAAATGTCTAATTTATTTTACATTCTTTTATTTTTTTTAATATGGAAAACTTTTATTTTCTACCAGGGATGAAGCAACAAATTTCATTTTCTGCATTCAAGACTGCCTTTATAGCATCATTAGTTTAAATGCATGGCTAATAATAATAAGAGCTCACATTTTCAGTTTTGGTCATGTGATCTCATTTGGTCCCCATAACAACCTTAAGAAGGAAATACTATAATTATTCCTATTTTCACTTGAAAAAATGGGGAATGAGAGAGTGGTGTGGTGACTTACCCAGGATCATACAACTAACAAGTGTCAAAAGCAAAATTTGTCTAACCAGCTCTCACTGACAACAGATTTAGTACTCTAACCACTATATTAACCTTTACTTCTTTTTTTTTTAACCCTTGTACTGCGGTGTATTGTCTCATAGGTGGAAGATTGGTAAGGGTGGGCAATGGGGGTCAAGTGACTTGCCCAGGGTCACACAGCTGGGAAGTGGCTGAGGCCGGGTTTGAACCTAGGACCTCCTGTCTCTAGGCCTGACTCTCACTCCACTGAGCTACCCAGCTGCCCCCCTTAACCTTTACTTCTAATGAGATCAAACCTAGGAGGATTTATTATCTTCAATATGACCTTGTAAAGATGATTGAGGGAGAACCCCAAAGATGTTATTTGGTTAGGTAGACTTGCGAGTGTGTTAAGCCTATCTGGAGAACTTTCCACCTTTACTCTGAGGGCTTCAAGGGTTTATCTCTGTGAATGGTATTGCTAACAGAGACAGGCAGGAACCTGAGTTCAGTCAAAGGACTTTTGGGGTGCAGTATAGATGGTTTATCAGGGCTTAGCAAATGGACTGACCCTCCTGAAGTCCCAGTCAAACCCAGTTTTCTGTCAGGGTGACAGCAATTTCAATCTGCTCCAGGTTTTGCATGGCCCACTATCTGACTACATAATTCACAAACAGGGATGCTTTATTATTATCACAGGATCAAGGATGGTTGTGGAAAGAGGGGTAGTAGCCCTACTCTGTCACAATAGGAACGAGGTCTTTGTTGCCTGGCCAAGTCCATAGGCTTTGTCCAGGAACTCTCTTTCTCCCCTTTCTCTATCTGTTCTCTAAATTAATCTACAGACAGGATAGGATTTTTAAGATCTCTCTCAAATGGCACAGATCGGAGCAGTGAGTCTTCTAGTTTGGTCCAGCGAGCTTTTTGGGTCCAAAGACCCCTTTCTGCCGCTGGCAGATGTCTAAGCACTTCTTTAGCAATGTATGTGAAAAGCAGGAACACTTCCAGGTCTTCAGCTAAAGAGATAGCAAAGGGAAACCTCAGTAGTATCAGTTGACACCAGAGGTGAGATGATGTCCTCCATCTCACACAGAGTCCAGAGATGAAGACCCCTTTCCAGGGTTCTCTTTCCCACAAGCCTCTGTTCCCTCTTCCAATTGCCACTCCTGTCATTTAAGGTTGCTTTCAACATTCCAAACTTTTTCTGTGCCAAACTTTTCCTTACAACCCGTAGCTGTAGCTCCAAATCAATCCCTTTACAACTATGGGATGATGAAAAGAACTGGATGAGAAAAAGTGACTTCAGCATTATATGCTTGTCCTTATAAGTAAAAATACAATTAAAGTGTATTTCCTATTGATGTTGAAGACATTTAAATTTTTATGTGAAGATGCTATAATTATTATAATAAGTGAATATATAGCAAATCAGTGGAACTATTACTTCAAAGTCAGATTCATTTTGCCTTTTGGAAACCAGGGTTCCTATAGCCTAGCATGATGTTACACATGTAACAGGAAACCGTTGAATGTTCATTGAATGACTGCCTGAATCAATGAGAATGGTTTGGCAAAAAAGTCGGGAAGTCTAATGGTTACAGCTGGGCAGTAGGAGTCAGGCCTCTGAAGTTCTATTCCTGGCTCTTCTTCTGATTGCATTCAATAGACATGAATATTCAGAAGCTGTTTATTTTGGGACCCAAATTGAAAAACACACATCTAGTAAACATGCTGCTAAGGAAAGCACTGGACAGGCTGATGCAGTTGAAAATAAAGAGAGCTTTTTCTTTCCAGCCTCCCAAAATATGCTCATAAAATGTGTGCCCATGTATTTGGTGGTGCACTCCAAAATGTGCATTTGCATATGCAGATACTGAATTCTGCATACAAATCGGTTAATTGCAAATACAAATCAGCCACTGTGGACATATTTACTTCTTTTGTAAAGGCCAGTACAGTCATGTGGGCCACAAATGAATGCATGCTGTCATATTTTCAGGAATATTTTCAGAGTGGAAAATGTGAACCTCTTTGCTGAAATCAATTAGGCGACTGTCAATCTCTGGAGTGAAACATGGAATCGTTTTCTCAAATACAGAAAATCTAACCCTCTTCAGAGAGACTACTTCAAGGTGTTTAGAATTAGAGTGCTTTAGTGGTGTTTGTCTAAGAAGACAGGTGAATTGAAGATGATAAAACTATGCCATCTTTCATGTAGTCAACCCCAAATTATTCAGGCAAAGATTATTCATACCTACTCCTTCAACATAGTTGGTGGATACTCAGAGGATGAACTGATGTTATTATATGAAGCTATGATTTCAAAAAGCATAGCTGTTCCTTAGGTAAGCCAACAGTATGTTACAATAGAAGATGAAAAGGGTTTGACTTCACCTTTACTACTTATGGAAGCTGAAAGGTTACTTCCCCTCTCTGGGCCTCACGTTCCATATCATTGGGACAATAGGAATCATAATTGTACTTAAGATTCTGGTCACTGTAGCAATTTTCCTACCCTAAATGATACTCCTGCTCCAAAATAATACATGTAGTATGAACAAGTTCAGTTAAGAGGAACCTGGCCTTTATTGAAGGGAAGGAGCAATCAACTCTCTTTTTCCTTCTCTTTGACTCACTAGACCCTGACTCAGATTTTCCAGAGATAAAATTCTTAAAGCCCAAGTTTTTAGTTATATTTAGGGTTGCCTGGGCAAAAAAGGAAAAAAGGAAATCATTACTGAACATGAATCAGGCATTGGAACAAATATTCTATTCCTACACACAAACAAAATGCTAAGCATAAAAGATTCAGTGTACATTAATAGAATGGCTTAAAACAAGTTTTAATAACTTATCTGCTGGAAGGCTATTAGTAAAACTCCACCAGAACATAAAATAGTTTGCAGGATTTATGATTAAACATTTAACATTTGATCTCAAATCTGCACTATCTCTTTCTAATCCATGACTTCTGGAAAGTCAGATTAGGGACTTAATTTCTCCCTCTTGGTAGAGATCATCTTTTTCAAGCAGCTTTCCTTGCTGTTACTTATTTGCATTGAATGAACCCAGGACCTCTGAAACTTATTAGGTTACCTCTAAGCCTCCAAACACATACTTTAAAATTGATCCACAGTCACCTACTCATCAAAGGAAACATGAAGTGGAAAAAGCAGCCAGGGGTCCACTCACAAGCTTTCCTAGCAGAGTTCCCTGCTCTAGCTGTTATGTTAAGCCAGTCACCATGGTGCTTTAGTAAAAAGGAGGCCAACTCATCTTTTGCCTTTCATTCAGAGTCTCAGAGTTACATGATGCTACCTGGAGGGTTGAAGGAAAAGAGTGCTAGCCAGAAACCGTCTCTCTGTTTTACTAACAGCTCCTTACCCACTGCCATTGTTATACTGTGTGTCTCTGTGTGTTTGTGTTTGTGGTGGATAGGGACCCCGAGGAATTTCTGGGAATTTTCTGCATCATATCAAAGTGACAGATACCTTTATTACTGGACCACCAAATGGTGAGAAGTAGCTAGTAATTTCACTCTCCCCCAAAGGTCTAAGAGCTGAGTTATTATTTTCCTGAAATCCCTGGAAGTTTATATCCTCATTGGATAGTGCTTATGGGTCAATTCAATCTCTGTACCATTTGTAATGTTGAGTTTTATTTAATTTTAATTTTATTTAATTTTATTTCTTTTTAAAATATTTGACCTGTTTTCAGATCCTAGTTCAGCAATTTTCTAGCTGTATGAACTTGAACAGAGTCATTTCACTTGGATAAGATGCTTTATTAGAGTGATGAGGAAACTTTTTTAAAGAGGATGTAGGAGCCCTGGCTAATACCCCAAAATGGGTGACAAAAGTTTAGCCCTTGGCCTCAGTGGAGGCAACCATGGAAAATCCTATCTGATATTGATGTTCCATATCAAAACCTAACCTTAGGCTAAATTAATGGATTAAAAAATAGTCTCTAGGGCAGTGATTGGCAAACTACAACCAATGGGCCAGATGCAGCCCCCTGAAATATTTTATAGGCCCAGCAACATTATTCCTAATCTGACGAATACAATGAGTAAGATACAATACAATGAAACTTCAAAAGAGTTGCCTTAGAATCAGACTGACAAATGAGCATTTCCTTTCCTTTGGGCCCTTCTTTAAAATAAATAAAATAAAATAAAATAAAATTTCCAAGATGGCCACCAACTACTGTCTTTCAAGCTTCACTAAGCCTGATGCCACCAACCTCAAAAAATGGTATTTTTCACTAGATTCTTTCCATATTGGCTTGCCAACTGAAATAAGTAAGTGTAAGTAAGTGTAAAGTCTCTAGGAGATGGGTTGTAGGTTGTACCAATGCTATAGACCAGATGTGATCTACCTGCAATATGGAGCCAGGTGGTAGACCCAGTTCTGTGGGTTGCAGACAACTCTATCTGACTTCTCATAAGGATGTAAAAAACAGGTCTTAGTTTATTTGAGAAACTCAGGAGGGGTGTGTGGACCAGGAAAAATAGGAGAGCCCTAACTCTTATCAGTTCTGAATCCTCCCCTCTCCTGACCCTCATGGGTCCTCTTCATTCCCAATAAATTGGGCTACTCTATTTTACTCTCTCTGACAGCCCAAGAATATTCTAGCTACATACACCTGGCACTAACTGATCCATTGAGATAAACACAGAATCAGCAAAGTCTATGCAAGATGGGTTGTCTAGAAGGCCAAAAGGCAGGAACCTTGTTATAGGCTTGGCAAGCCGATTGAGCCCCAAATAATAAGAGCTGACACAAACAAGCAGCATTTGCAGAAAACAGGAAAATCCCAAACCAGCAACATCTACTGAATGACAGGAAGACCTACAAGCAGAAACATCTGATAAATGACAGGAAGAACCCAACCAGTAACATCTGCTGAACGAATGACAGGAAGGCCCTCAAATAATAGCATCTGCTGAATAAAAAAACAACAAACATCCAGCCCCCAAATTCCTGATACTCAAATTATATAAGCTGGCTAAGCCCCTCATTCAACTTTCCATTTGCCTTGGAGGCTGTGTGACCCAAGCTCCAGCTTGCAATAAAACAGTACCTCTTGCTTTTACATTATCTGGTGTGCCTCCTAATTTGGGAAATCAAAACTGGGCCAAACACTTGATGGTCTGGCTCTGTTAGGCAGAATAGAGATATGGGTCCTTGGCAGCTCACACAGAATGAGTGGAAATGTTGATAAAGCCGAGAAACAGGCCACAAGAACTGGGTAGAATCAGGGAAGACTTCTTGAGATTCGGGAAACCTCCAAGGGAATCAGGAACATAGCTTCTTTAACTTGGAACAAAGATGTCCACAAGAAGGAAGCTCCTGCTCTCTTTAGTCTCCAGAGATCAACTAACCCCCTAGGAATCTCATTGTATCCTCTTATCAGTCCCTACTGTTCCAGAACCTCACCTGTTTGGTTCCCCTCCTGTGCCAGCTTTCATTTGCAAATAATTTGCAAATGCTCAAATCCTCTGCAACTTTTCCATACTTTCCCTTTCCTTTCTATAGTTCATATAACTCCTGAATTTGTCTTGGCAAGTAGATTCCCAGGTATTTTATGTTGTGTAGAGTTATTTTAAATAGGGTTTCTATTTTTAACTCTTGCTGCTGGGTTTTATTGGAAACATATAAATACTGATGATTTATGTGGGCTTATCTTGTACCCTGAAACTTTGATAAAATTATTGATTGTTTCTACTAGTTTTTTAGCTGATTTACTTGGATTCTCTAGGTCATCATGTCTTAGGCAAAGAACGATAGTTTAATTTCCTCATTTCCTACTTTGATTCCTTCAATTTCTTTTTCTTCACTAATTGCTATTGCTAGCATTTCTAGTGCAATATTAAATAGTAGGGGTGATAATGAGCATCCCTGCTTCACTCCTGATCTTATTGGGAAGGCATCTAACTTATCCCCATTGCTGATGATACTTGCTGATGGTTTGAAATATATATTGTTTATTATTTTGAGGAAAGATCCATCTATTCCTATACTTTCTAGTGTTTCCAAAGGAATGGATGTTGTATTTTGTCAGAGGTTTTTCCTGCATCTCTTAAGAATATGATATGATTTCTATTAGTTTGGTTGTTGATATGGTCAATTATGCAGATTGTTTTGCTAATATTAAACCATTCTTGCATTCCTGGTCTAAATTCCAGGTGGTCATAGTGGATAATCCTTGTGATAACTTGTTGTAGCCTTTTAGCTAGTATTTTATTTAATATTTTTGCATCTATGTTCATTAAGGATATTGGTCTATAGTTTTCCTTCTCTGTTTTTGGTCTTCCTGGCTTGGGAATCAGTACCATATTTATGTCATAAAAATTTGGTAAGACTCCTTCTTTGCCTATTTTGTCAAGTAGTTTGTAGAGTATTGGTATTACTTGATTGTCAAATGTTTGATAGAATTCACTTGTGAATCCATCTGGCCCTGGGAAATTTTTCTTAGGGAGTTCTTTGATGACTTGTTCAATTTCTTTTTCTGAGATGAGATTAGTTAATTATTCTATTTCCTCTTCTTTTAATCTAGGCAATTTATATTTTTGTAAATATTAATCCATTTCACCTAGATTGTCATATTTATTGCCACATAGTTGAGCAAAATAGTTCTTAATAGTTACTTTAATTTCCTCTTCATTAGAGGTGAGATCATCTCTTTTATTCATGATAATGTTATTTTGGTTCTCTTTTTTCTTTTTCTTAATTAAATTAACCAATATTTTATTAGTTTTCTCAAAATATCAGCTCCTAGTCTTATTTATTAGTTCAAAATAGTTCTTTTACTTTCAATTTTATAAATTTCACCTTTGATTTCTAGGATTTCTAATTTGGTCTTCATCTGACGGTTTTTAGTTTGTTCTTTTTCTAGATTTTTTTGGTTGCATGCCCAATTCGTTAATCTCTTCTTTCTCTTTTTTGTTAATATTGGCACTCAGGGATATAAAATTTCCCCTGAGTACTGATTTTGCAATATCCCAAAAATTTTGATATGTTGTTTCCTCATTGTCATTCTTTTCAATGAAATCATTAATTATTTCTATGATTTTTTCTTAAACAACCAGTTCTGGAGAATCAGGTTATTTAATTTCCAATTAATTTTTTTATTTGCCTCTCCACATACCCTTACTAATTATATTTTTACTGTATTATAATCTGAAAAAGTTGCATTTGTTATTTCTGCATTTGTTAGCAATGTTTTTATGCTCTAGTACATGGTCAATCTTTGTGAAGGTAATATGTGCAGCTGAAAGGAAGGTGCAGCTGCTGCTATTTTTATTGTTGTCACTGTTTAAATGTAGAAGCAAAATGAAAGGTGTTGTTCAATTCAATTCATTGATTTTCAAAATATTGAATATTCAAAAATTCAAATATTCATTCAAAATGTATATTCAAAAATTTTCATGCACTTTATTCAAAATTTTCAAAATATTCATTTTAAATATTCATAAAAGGTCTAGAAATCAGATGAGATAATTAATGTGAAATGATATTTAAAGTATTAAATATTTAAAGTTATCATAAGTTTTGAGATAGGTAGTATATTGTAGTAGATAGAGGGACAACTTCAGAGGAGGAAAAGATCTGTCAATAGGAGCAAGCAACTTAATCTCTCAGTGATCAGCACAAATCTCTTAAAACAATAAGATGCAAATGACATACAATAGGATCTGACTTAACATCATTAATATGTTCTAAGACCATATGTGTAAGATAAAATGGTGCATAATAGTTGACCCCATAATTTAATAAATATTTCCTTTGCAAGCACATGTAGGTATTTTATGACTTTTCTTCAGCCTATCGGAGCTACTAGCATCCCTACTCTTGTGCTTTGAGGCCATTATTAATAAAAAAAAATAATATTAATGAGACAGAGAAACACTGCTCTGACTTGTATAGGACTTGTGCTGCTCACTGAGAAATTAAGTTGCTTGCTCATGTTGACACTGTTAATAGAAAATAAAAACCACTATATATATGAACATATATATGTACACTATCCACATATATGTGTGTGTATATATATATGGTCTTTGATGTTTTATTTCAATTCTGTCTTTGTTTGCTTATACACACATGCACACATATACAGGAAGAAAGAGAATTTGTTCTTACATCAGCTTAATTTTTCTACTTTAAAAAATAAAGTAAAATAGTATTATAGAAAATATCTGGGCCATTACAATAAATCTACAAAAGAATTAACAAATGACCTGTTTAGTATAGATTGTCTCTTCATATGGAAGTTGTCCAAATAAAACTCAATGTTACCTGTCTCAGACTATGCAAGGCAAAAGTGAATCTTATTTACATTTCAAAACTGCCTTTTTTCTCCTTCTAGTGGATCATAAAAGCAGAGGTAGAAGGAATCAATGACCACATTTCATAGAGGAGGAAACTGAGGCTGAGGTCCTTAGTTGCAAGATAGTAATCAGTAGAGCTGAAAGATAAACCCAGGTCTTCTGACTTCAGATGCAAAATTCATCTAATAAAAACTCAAACTCCTGACAAAGGAAGTTGGGAGCTTATAAGAAATTTAGACCTACAAACATGCTTTTCCCCAATGCACTATATGTCTTTATATATGTGAGACTTGTCAAAAGCAGCAAAAATATACTCAGCCCATGTTATCAGATGTATGTATGCTCACAAGACACTAAAAATGTCTACCGAGAGATAAAAAATAAATATAAGGGGCAGAAATCATCTATCTGGAGCCTCAAGAGGCACAGTAGCATCAATTGCCCAAAACACCTGGGTTACAAGGAGCCAATAATGATAAATGGTGGAAATAAACCAGAGTCTGAAACCACTACCATGACAAGATACATGGAAAATAGAGTAATGAAGCTGAGAGCTGCCATTGAAACTCCAACAACTTATGCAGCAGGGAACAGCTATGAATCAGTTGCCAAATGTTTGACTTTTAATTGTTTACACACCCAATTGGAAGTCATACCAATGTCTTGACTAGGGTGATCCAATTCAGGTATGAAAGTGAATCATTAAGAAGGCCAAAATATTGGATTGAGAGGAAGGCTCTAAAGTAGCGGTCATCTTAACATAGCTTATTTCTACTGTAGGCTAAGGATCATACATACCCCATCAAATTAGACTTTTTGAATGTCATTCAAAAATAATTTTCCTAATTGAGAGGGGATCAAGAAGCATGAATATATTCTATGAGAGAAAAGAATCTCAGAACAATATAGATACAAAGATAATTTCAAGACCTTTTATTAATCTTTCTTTACTCTCAACACCTATCTCCCCTAACACTGTGATTTACATGTGGTAAGAAACTTACATTTAGTAAGCATGTAATAAATAACTAAATGAATGGAAAGGGTAGGGCAATTTCAGATAGGGTCTTATTTTTAGCCTAGATCATGAATTCTAAGACCACACAGGGAATTCAGGGCTACAAATCTGCCTAAGAATTCCTTCTGCAACATTCCTAAGAGACTACTTAGCCCCTCTCAATGAAGAGGAACTCATTATTTTCCAAAGTACCTCATTCCACTTTTGCATGGGTGTAATTATAAGGAAGTTCCCTCTCCCATAGCTTTCCTAAATCCACTTCTTTTACCTTTCATCCCATTGCACCTCTGGCTGAATGCTCTTTAGTTTGTAAAAAAAAAAATTCCCTAAAATGTGACTTCAAGAATTGAACAGAATATTTATTTGTGGTTTGGCAAAGGTAGAGTTCAGCATGACAATTACTTTCTACATTCTAGGTTATCCCTAATTTTAGTGCAGCATCAGATAGCATTATCTGTTTTTTCCCTCTATTGTACTGTGGACTAATATTGAACTTAGAGTTCAGTCAAGCACTCAGATCTTTCTCAGCAACTGTTGTCATATCATACTAAACCTGTATATGGGAAGTTGTTTATTTTACATCTATTTCCATGAAATTCCATATGATTGGATTTGGCTCATTACTTTGAACTTTCAGGTTCCTTTTTATTTTAACAAAGAAATTGGCTTTCTAAGTTTCATATTCTTTAATTATTTGACAAGCATGTCATCTATACTTTTCAGATAGTGAATAGCAAGAGGGCCAAGTTGGGATCCCTGGGGCACTCCACTAAAGGCTTCTCTCAAAATTAATATTTACCCATTAATGGTTTCCTTTACAAATCAAAAAGTGATGTATTACTGTCAGTCATCATTATTCCTCTTAGGGACAAGTCTTTGAAACAGTATCAAATTCACGTGCAGTTGTATTAATAGTAAACTTTTAATCTCCATCCTATTCATTTGCATCTGACTACATTTAAGTCTAGAAAAGTATGGGGGGGGGAAACAAGAATCACAAAATGAATCATTAAAATCAAAATCAAATCAAAACATGAATCAGAAAACAATCATTGAATATTATTGGCATGTAATCCAGAAAATAAATTAATTTACAAAAAGAAAGTAAAAGCTAGAGGCAGAAATTCTAAAATAAGATTCATAATTACTCAAGAAAATTACACTAAAATATATCCACAGAATGAAAATTAAGCTGATGAAAAATGGTAATTGTCCATACTATACATCCTGGTAGATAGGTCTATTGGTATGTATATCTTGATCATATAGTACAGGGGTCAGCAACATATGGCTCTAGAGCCATATCTGTCTCTTTTGAGGGCCAGATATGGCTCTTTCTGGAGGAGCCATGAAGTCAATTTTTTTTTTCAGACGCTGTTACAGGAGCGCACTGTGAGCACTGTATGGCTCTCACAAAATTACATTTAAAAAAATGTGGTGTTTATGACTCTCACAGCCAAAAAGGTTGCCCACCCCTGATATAGTGTGTATGAAAAAATAGATTGAGTAAAAAAATGTATATTTGATGACTTTTAAACTATATATCTGCATGTTCAGATGTGGACAATGAGTTGATTTTTTTCTGATGTGTATATGTACATATGTGTATATATGTATATATAAATACATATAACTTATTACAAGGAAAGGTTCGTATTTCGAGTGGGAAGGTGAAGGATGGATTTATGAGTAATAATGGATATGCAGAAAAAGAGTACCTACTAAAATGTAAAAAAGAACTGTTGAATGAGACACAGAAAAATTTTGTTATTATTTGTTTAAAAATGTGTATTGTTTGGATCCTAGAAAATAAATTGTGTTTACATTTTCTTATTCGGTTCTCTTTCTTGGTCTTTATACAATAAAATGCCTGTGGTTTGTTTATTATTTTGTTAAGTTCAAAATTTAAAAACAAAAAATAAAAAATAAATATAAAAAATAACGATTGGGTCCAGAATTGAATAGGGTAAGATTAGGCTGAATTACATTTGGGAAAATTTTTCTGTATGTTTAATAACTCAAAGCATATCCCTGAATCCAAACTCCTTGTGTTAATATCTTACCTTTAGGACGATGCTTTATGGCTACATGTCATGGGATATCAGTTTCTAAATAATTAAAATTTTGAGTCATTCAAAGGCCATGGAGAAGTACAGGATAGGTATGAGGAAACTGTAGCATTAAATATTGTAGACTAGGTATAGAGTGAATTATATAAACATTTGGTGATATGTATGAGGCTAAACAAGAAGGTAATATAATGTAGTAATAAAATGGAGATAACTTAAAGACAGTCAGTGGCCACTTTTATAGGCACAATGTCAAAGGAAGGCCCCTGAAATAATAGATGGATCTTGTTAAAAAAAAAATAAGTAAAGACATAGACAGGAGTCATACAGAGAATGTATAGATGGGTAGTCACTGAAATTTTGCAGAAGATGCCTATATCAATTAAATCGCAGATTCACTGGCATATTGATTTATGCTGTATATATGATGACAACAGTATTTTCATCATCTTCCAAACTGATTACCTTTCAAAAATGGAAATGATGTTAGACTAACACGAGCTATTTTGGATGAATAATTACTTTCATTTAATAATCAATACTTCTTTGTCTAAGAATTTATGAATCAACCTCTTAGTGTGTTCTGGAATGTTGGCAGGAGTAGAAGTAAGCTTACTGGCCAATAAAGAGCCTGAAAATTGCTCTTTCCCCCTTTTATTAATTTTTTAATTGGGATAGCATTTGTCTGTGTTTACTTCTGTAGCACCTCACACCTTCTCCAAGATCTTTCAAAAATCCCCTATAGCAACTTAGAAATTACATCTGCCATTCTAAATGTACTCATCTGGAACTGGGCATTGGAAGTAATTATATATAGTTTAACTTTCTTATCACTTACCTAGGGTTTCTACTCCTTACTATCAATTTTTCCTTTCTCTTAATCCCAAAATCATGTTCCTTAGAAAAGAAAACAAGAACAAAATAAAAATTGAGTACTCCAGTTTCTCACCATTAGCATTATTTCTTTCCCCTTCCCCTGTCATACACACACACACACACACACACACACACACACACACACACACACACACACACACACAAATGATATCCCTGCTTGATCCTCTCATTTCCTCCAAAATAGTTTAAAAATAAAAACAATTAGAAAAAGAAAAGTATTTGGATATCCTAAGCCTTCACCACAATATTTGTTTCTTAAGATTTTCAGACACAATTTCCATAAGACTCTTCTAATATTCTGCATTTATTTTTATTTTTTATTTTTTATTTTTTTAAGATTTAAATATTTTATTTTTTTAGAAAAATTTTCCATGGTTACATGATTCCTATTTTTACTTTCCTCTTCACCCCACTTCAATGCCCCGCCCTTTATCCAACATGCATTTCCACTGGTGTTAAAATGTGTGATCAGTCAAAACTTATTTACATATTTTGATAGTTGCATTGGTGTGGTCATTTAGTGTCTACATCCCCGAACATGACCGCATCCGCCCATGTGTTCAAGTGGTTCTTTTACTTCTGTGTTTCCATTCCTGCAGTTCTTCCTCTGAATGTGGGTAGCGTTCTTTACCATAAATCCTGTCCTGGATCATTGCATTGCTGCCAGTACAAAAGTCCATTACATTCGATTTTACCTCAGTGAATCAGTCTCTGTGTACACTGTTCTTCTGGCTCTGCTCCTTTCACACTGCATCAATTCCTGGAGGTTTTTCCAGGTCACATGGAATTCCTCCAGTTTATTATTCCTTTGAGCACAATAATATTCCATTACAAGCATATACCACAATTTGTTCAGTCATTCTCCAATTGAAGGGCATCCCCTCATTTTCTAGTTTTTTGCTTCCACAAAAAGCGTAGCTATAAATATTTTTGTATAAGTCTTTATATGATCTCTTTGGGGTACAAATCCAGCAATGCTATAGCTGGATCAAAGGGCAGGAAGTCTTTTAGAGCTCTTTAGGCATAGTTCCAAATTGCCATCCAGAATGGTTAGATCAGTTCACAACTCTACCAGCAATGCATTAATGTCCCAATTTTGCCACATCCCCTCCAACATTCATTACGCTCCCCTGCTATCATTTTGGCCAATCAGCTAGGTGTGAGGTGGTACCTCAGAGTTGTTTTGATTTGCATTTCTCTAATTATTAGAGATTTAGAACACTTTCTCATGTGCTTATTGATACTTTTGATTTTTTTATCTGAAAATTGCCTATTCATGTCCCTTGCCCATTCATCAATTGGGAAATAGCTTGATTTTTCATACAATTGATTTAGCTACTTGTATATTTGATTAATTAGACTTCTGTCAGAGTGTTTTGTTATGAATATTTTCCCCCAGTTTGTTGTTTCCCTTCTGATTTTGGTTGCATTGTTTTTGTTTGTGGAAAAACTTTTTAATTTAGTATAATCAAAATTATTTAATTTACATTTTATAATTTTTTTCTAACTCTTGCTTGGTTTTAAAATTTTCCCTTTCCCATAGATCTGACAGGTACACTATTCAATGTTCAGCTAATTTTCTTATAGTTTCCTTCTTTATATTCAAGTCATTCACCCATTCTGAATTTATCTTGGTATGGGATATTGATCTAAACCTAATCTCTCCCATATTGTTTTCCAATTTTCTCAACAGTTTTTGTCATATAGTGGATTTTTGTCCCAAAAGTTGGGCTCTTTGGGTTTATCATAAACTGTCTTGCTGACATCACTTACCCTACATCTATTCCACTGATTCTCCCTTCTATCTCTTAGCCAGTACCATATTGTTTTGATGACCGTGGCTTTATAGTACAGTTTAATATCTGGTACTGCTAGGCCACCTTCCTTCATGTTTTTTTTTTCATTATTTCCCTTGATATTTTTGATCTTCAGTTCTTCCAAATCAACTTTGTTATAGTTTTTTCTAATTCAGTAAAAAGTTTTTTGGTAGTTTGATAGGTATGGCACTACATAGGTAAAGTAATTTGGGTAGAATGGTCATTTTTATTATGTTAGCTCATCCTACCCGTGAGCAATCAATGTTTTTCCAACTGTTTAGATCTAGTTTTAATTGTTTGGAAAGTGTTTTGTAGTTGTGTTCATATAATTCCTGTATTTGTTTTGGTAGATAGATTCCTAAGTATTTTATATTGTGTAGGGTGATTTTAAATGGTGTTTTTCTTTCTACCTCTTGCTGCTCTAATGTGTTGGAAATATATAGAAATGCTGATGATTTATGTGCATTTATTTTGTATCCTGCAACTTTGCTAAAGTTGTTGATTATTTCTACTAGCTTTTTAGTTGATTCTCTAGAATTTTTTAAGTATCATCATATCGTCTGCAAAGAGTGATAGCTTAGTCTCCTCCTTGCCTATTTTTTTTTAACCCTTAACTTCGGTGTATTGTCTCATAGGTGGGAGAGTGGTAAGGGTGGGCAATAGGGGTCAAGTGACTTGCCCAGGGTCACACAGCTGGGAAGTGGCTGAGGCCGGGTTTGAACCTAGGACCTCCTGTCTCTAGGCCTGACTCTCACTCCACTGAGCTACCTAGCTGCCCCTTCCTTGCCTATTTTAATACCTTTAATTTCTTTTTCTTCTCTAATTGCTACTGCTAGTGTCTCTAGTACAATGTTAAATAAAAGAGGTGATAATGGGCATCCTTGTTTCACACCTGATCTTATTGGAAAGGCTTCTAATTTATCCCTATTGCATATGATGCTTGTTGATGGTTTAAGATATATTCTGTTTATTATTTTTAGGAAAGAACCTCTATTCCTATACTTTCTAGTGTTTTCAGTAGGAATGGGTGTTGTATTTTGTCAAAGGCTTTTTCTGCATCTATTGAGATTATCATGTGGTTTTTGTTGGTTTGCTTGTTGATATGGTAAATTGTGTGAATGGTTTTCCTGATGTTGAACCATCCTTGCTTTCCTGGTATAAATCCCACCTGATCATAATGAATAGTCCTCAGTCTCTTTGCTAGTATTCTGTTTGAGATTTTTGCATCTATGTTCATTAAGGAGATTGGTCTGTTGTTTTCTTTCTATTTTTGATCTACCTGGCTTTGGGATCAGTACCATATTTGTATCATAAAAGGAATTTGGTAGAACTCCTTCTTTGCTTATTATGTCAAATAGTTTGTATAGTATTGGAATTAATTGTTCTTTGAATGTTTGATAGAATTCACATGTGAATCCATGTGGTCCTGGGGATTTTTTCTTAGGGAATTCTTTGATGGCTTGTTCAATTTCTTCTTCTGATATGGGATTATTTAAGTATTCTATTTCTTCTACTGTTAAACTAGGCAATTTATATTTTTATAAATATTCATCCTCTCACCTAGACAGCTATATTTATTGCCATATAATTGCGCAAAATAGCTTTTAATGATTGCCTTGATTGCCTTTTCATTACAGGTGAGGTCTCCCTTTTCTTCTTTGATACTCATGATTTAGTTTTCTTCTTTCCTTTTTAAAATTATATTAACCAGTACTTTGTCAATTTTGTTTGTTTTTTCAAAGTACCAGCTTCTAGTCTTATTTATTAATTCAATAGTTCTTTTACTTTCAATTTTATTGATTTTTCCTTTAATTTTATAATCTCTAATTTGGCCTTTAGCTGGGGATTTTTGATTTGTTCCCTTTCTAGTTTTTTAATTAGAATGCCCAGTTCATTGATCTTTGCCCTCTCTAATTTGTTAATACATGCACTCAGGAATATAAATTTCCCCCCGAGTACTGCCAAAGGTGCATCCCACAGAGTTTGGTAGGATTTCTCATCGTTGTCATTCTCTTCAATGAAAGTATTGATTGTTTCTATGATTTCTTCTTTAACTAACTGGTTTTGGAGAATCACATCATTTAATTTCCAATTAGTTTTTGATTTGCATGTCCAGGTGCCCTTATTAATTATTATTTTTATTGCATTATGATCTGAGAAGGTTACATTCAGTTACATTCATTATTTCTGCTCTTTTGCATTTGTTTGCAATGTTTCTATGCCCTATTACATGGTCAATCTTTGTGAATGTACCATGTGCAACTGAAAAGAAGGTGTATTCTTTTTGTCCCTATTTATTTTTCTCCACATATCTATTAAATCTAATTTTTCTACGACTTCATTCACCTCTCTTACCTCTTTTTAATTTATTTTTTGGTTTGATTTATCTAGATCTGAAAGAGGGCTATTTATATCTCCCACTATTATGGTTTTACTATCTATTTCCTTCTTGAGCTCTGCCAGTTTCTACTTTATGAATTTGGATGCTATGCCACTTGGTGCACACATATGGAGCACTGTTATTTCCTCATTGTTTATACTGCCTTTAATTAGATTGTAATGACCATCCCTGTCTCTTTTCATCAGATTTATTTTTACTTTGGCTTTGTCAGAAATCATGATCACCACTCTTGCCTTCTTTTTCTCAGTTGAAGTCCAAAGTACTTTGCTCAAGCCCTTGACCTGTGTATGTCCACCTGCCTCATATATGTTAATTGTAGACAACAAAATTCTGTTAGAATTTTGGTTTCTAATCCACTGTGCTATTTGATTCCATTTTATGGGTGACTTCATCCCATTCACATTCAGAGTTTTAATTATCAGCTTTGTATTTGCCAACATTTTGGTAACCTCTCTTAGTTCTACCCCTTCTTCTTACGCTATTTCCTTTTAAATGAGTAGTTTGTTTTAGACCAGTCCCCTTTGTTCCCTCCCTTGATTAACTTCCCTTTCTATCCCCTCCCTTATTATTCCCCTCTTTTTATTTTTTAAGGCCTAATGAATTCCCTCCTCCCTCTCCTCCCCTCCCTTTTTTGACCTCCCCACACTCCTGCTCCCCTTGGTTAATCCCTTCTGACTTTCTGAGTAGGGTTAGATAGAATTCTATATCCCAATGGATATAGCTACTCTTTCCTCTCAGGGTTAATTCCACTGAGAGTAAGGTTTAAATAGTACCTCTTAATGCTCTCTTCCTCTCCTTCTTGTAATAGTATTTGTCCCCTCCCCTTCCCATGCTCTCTTTGTGTGGTATATAATATCCTATTTTTCTCATTCATTCAAGTTTCTCTTGATGCCATCTATATTCACCCCACCCTTTTCCACTGCCCTGTCTCATCTTAGACCATTTAGTACTCCAACCTCTCCCTATGAATAATTCTTCTAATTGCTATAGTAGTGAATACAGTTTTTGAAAATTACACATAACATTTCTCCATATAGGAATCCAAATAATTTGATCTTATTAAGGCCCTTAAAGAGGTAAATTTAAAAATAAAAGTTTTCTTTCTTTCCCCTCTGTTTCTTATTTTCCTTTTCATGTTTCTCTTGGTTTTTGTGGTTGGATATCAAACTTTCCATTTAGTCCTGGTTTTTCTGTGCAAATACTTGAAAATCTTTTACCTTGTTGAATGCCCATACTTTCCCCTGGAAGTATATAGTCAGTTTTGATGGGTAGGTGATCCTTGGTTTTAGACCCATTTCTCTTGCCTTTCTGAATATCATATTCCAAGCCTTGTGGTCTTTTATTGTGGATGCTGCCAGATCCTCTGTGATCCTGATTGATGCTACTTGATATCTGAATTGTCTCTTTCTGGTTTCTTGTAATATTTTTTCTTTTACTTGGAATCTCTTGAATTTGGCTATAATATTCCTGGGGGTTGTCTTTTCAGCGTCTAGTGTAGAGGGTGATCTCTGCATCCTTTCAATGTCTATATTGCTGTCTTGTTGTAGAACTTCAGGGCAATTTTGCTGAATAATTTCTTTTAGTATGGAGTCCAAATTTCTATTAATTTCTGCTTTCTCAGGGAGATCAATGATTCTCAAATTGTCTCTTCTAGACCTGTTTTCTTGATCTGTTAATTTCTCATTGAGATATTTCATTTTTCTATTTATCAGTCTTTTGCCTTTGCTTTATTTGTTCTTGCTGTTGAGAGATCATTGGCTTCTAATCGCCCAATTGTAGCCTTAAAGGCTGGTTTTCGGCTATAATCTTTTGATTTTCCTTTTCTATCTGGTCTGTCTGGTTCTTCAAGGCTTCCAACTGGTCATTTCTGGTCTTCAATTTGCTTATCAATTCATTTGATTTCTGAGCTTCACTTTCCAATTGCAAAATTCTGCCTTTTTAAACTGTTATTTTCTTGCCAGATCTCTTCCATCTTTCTCATAATCTCAGATTTGAACTCTTCAAGATCTTGTGAACCTTTTTCATTTTTTGGGAAGGTTTTGATGTCTATAATTGTTTGTCCTCCTCTGTTTTCTGGGGTTTTTTTCTGTGCAGAAGTTATCAAGTGTTAGAGTTTTTTTCTTTGTCTTCTTGTTTATTTCTTGGGCTTTGCTTGGCATCATTATGGTTTATCTGCCAGAAGTCTGAGTAAGGCAATTTGATTCTCTTTGTATGGAGTTAGTGAGCAGTTTTTTGCCTGAGGCTATTTTGTGAGTTTCCTGGCTTCTCTGGGGACCCTCCTGGGGTCTCTGGTCTAGCTGTTTTCAGGGTTGAGCCCCGTCTTCCTAGCCAGCTGCCCAGAGCCCAGAACTTGGTCCACACTTGCTCTTCCACCTGAGATTTTCCCCTGATTCTGAGTGGGCTGTGTGCTGCTCCTGTCTCTCTCAACCCCACTCCCGTGTTCAAGGTCTGAGTTTTCCAGCCTCCTGGGGTCCCTGGTCTAACTGTTTTCAGGGCCAAGTCCCTGTGATCCTAGCAGGCTGCCCAGAGCCCCAAATTTAGCCCACACTTGCTCCTCCCCTGAGTCTGAGCACGCTGGGCATGGCTGCCTCTCTTAGCCCCACTCTTAGTAGTGCCAGCTAGCTGCCAAGGGGCTAGATTTTGTGCCCCAGCTCTCTCTAATTCTGGAGCGCAGCCTCTAACTCTGGTACTGTGGGTGTGGTTGGGGAGTGTTGATCCGGTCACATTTTGATGGGAGCTATTTCCCACCCCCCACCTTATAGTGTATAAGTGCCTAAATCCCATGTACCTTCAATATTGAGTCCAATTGTGGGGTCTCTTCTTTCATCTGGATTTGTTGTTTTTGTTTTGTACTTTGGAGGTACACTATATTGGTTGGTAAGGAGAGAAAGTTGCCCAGCTTCTACTCAGTCACCATCTTAACCCAGAAGTTCCTCTGCATTTATTTTTAGGTATTTGCCCTTGCTTCCATTTTCCATACAGGTCTTTAAAAATCTGAGTTTCTTTATAGGTTCCTTCCATATAGGTATTTCCTCCTGACCCCACTCCTGTCCTTCCAGACTTCAAAACCAGACCTTCTCTACTATTAATTCATTGCAGATTTTCCCTTGTCCCCTGGGGCCTTCTTGCCCTGGAACAGACTGCCACCCCTGGAAGTATGCTCACCCTAGAAGGTTCCTCAGCTTTTCTTTGTATATTATCTTCCCTCATTATAATGTTGTTTTTTTGTTTTTTGCTCTTGTTTTTGTCCTCAGCATAACACACTACCTGGCAAATAGTGAGCATTTAATTATTTTTTAATTTTTACCTTCCTTCCTTTAGTTGACTCCCCATTTCCCTCCTCACTGGAAACATTTCTACTTGTGTCTTTCAAATTCTATTCTTGAGAGCTTCCCACCACTGTTGGTCTGATTTCCTCTTCAAAATATTAAGTGATTTAATTTCATCTCTTATTTCTTGAAACTCTTTGGAATGTAATCTCCTGAAATTTAGTGAACAATAAACTGTTTTTCACTCCTTTTCACAAAATCATTTGGATTAAAGTTTCCTATTATTTTTACTTCAGTAACCAGTTTGCCATGTTGAGAATCATGCTCAAAATAATAGTTTCCCTCTTCTTTCCTCCACTATTCGAAGGATGAATCTATCATTAAGGCAAGTCATAAACTTAACCCTTTTTCTGCTTTTAGCAGGTAGTGAACAAAAAAGATATCTGGATGCTAGAAGTATCTCATGCTTGCAAACCAGATTTGTGCTTATATTGTATCCTCATATTATGATGTCATTTCTATTTCTACTTCTGTTGATTCTCACCCAAAATACTGATTTTAAATTTCCACTTCAGGATATTCACATTATTTTATAGGGAGTCCTAAAAATTTTACTGTAGTTTTAAGCTGTTGAAGCTTAGAGATACCCTGTACATATGCATACGCATATGTGGATAAATGCCCACATATACAGATACAGGGAGGTAAGGAGTATAAACAGACATGGAATGAGATCGAGAAAGAGAAATAAACACTAGGAGATGGAGGTATGGATAGAAGAGAGAGAAAAAGAAAAAGATAGAGACAGAGTCAGTTCCCCATCCCTACTCACACTTTTAATCTATTCTGTTCCTTTTGAATGAGGAATACTCTTACAAAGCCATTGTTCCATTATTCCATTCATGTGTCTCTTTCAATCAAGTCTCAGTAATATCTATGAGGTCAAATTTGTCTCTTTGCATTAAGATCTCTGATTCCCCCTCAGTATACTTTGTATATTTATATATAGACATCTGATGCTGTGGGATTTATTACTTACTTTTTGCTTGGATACTCTCTATCACGCATTACTACTCCTCTCTTGCTATGCTTTTTCCCAAGTTGTATATGCTACTCTTTGTCACCAGCCTTGTTGACTCAATACAGGGAGTTTTCTTCCCTCCCTCTCTTATTCATTTCAAAGTTTTCATGATTAAATGAATGAGAGAGATGCATTTTCTCCACTATCTGTAAAGGTATATTCTATACTCCTGAAAATATTTCATTATTTTTATTTTAATCTGTGGTCCAGAAACATAAATTGTATTCTCAGATGTCAGCTTTTTAGCTTTTCCTAATAAGCCGTTTCTTTTTGAATCTTCTAACTTCAATAGAAAGTAATGAGAAAAATACTACCCATATCCCATAAGCCTTCAAGTTGTAGCAGTAGTAATCATTATTTGTGGTTATTGTTATTTTGACCCAGGACTGCAAATCTTCAGCCATGCTTTCTAAGTTCCTTTTGAATATTTCATTTGTTTCTCATGAATCACCAGAACAAGAAGTGCTTCTCATCCAGCTCTTCTGAAATAGAGAAAAGCATCCTCCTATGACCTTCTCTGGAAAGACAACAGTCTTCTTGATTTGTTCAAACTGACAAATCACTGCCTCTTCACCCTCAGAGACAACCACCCCCACTACACTGCTCTTCTTCCTCTAATGTCTTCTTCCTGAAGGATCTTTGAATTTTCATTTTTCTTCATAGTACATGAAGCTGCATCCTTTAGAGTTGGCCTTATACATCTCCCACTCCTATGGAAAGCACTTCTAATACTGATTATTTAGCACCAAAATCCAGTTGTTCTTCCTCTTCCCTTACTGATCCATGACCCAGTCTTCTACCCTTTAACTTTCTATCACAGTTGATTATCCTCCATAGCCATTGCTAACTCTTCACATTTTCCTCTCATTTGGCTCCTCTTGGAAGTTTTCTCCATTCCAATTGATAAGCTTCTCAAAGAAATCTGAATAAATTGCCATGTTGATAAATTTCTAAGGAAGCTTCCAGGTAGAGTCAAATTCAGTTTATTTTTTCAAACTGAAAATTCAAAAGTAACAACTCTAGACAAAATTCAGAAATAAGTGCCATTTATTTTAGTGCTTCCAGTCTCCTCTTTCTCTAGTTTATGTCCAAGAAAACAGGTCATTTATCTTCTGTTCATATTCTTTTTCATCAGATTCTCTTCATCTCTACTTTCAGAAAAGGATCTGAAATTCACTTTCACTAAGGTATATATAACTAATAAGGTATCAAATGCTGCCACTCCCTGAAATATTTGCATTTAGCATTATATTTCAAAACATTTAAGCAAATAGAGTTAATATCGAATTTCAGTACTTTTATCTTCATAATCCATACTAAACAAATTTTTTTTGAGAAATGGGTCTTCTTGGTACCCCTGAAATTGCATGTATGGTAGATCCTTTAACATACTCCATGTGAATAATCACGTTTATCCACAGATCATTCATTTGTTCAGTTGACATTCATTTTGAGAGAGCCAGCTTGGCTTAGAAGAAAGAATAACAGATTAGATTTGTAGTCAGGGTACCATACTCTCAATATGACAACTTCTATGACTTGGCCTTTTACTCACTGTGTGAACTTCTGCTAGTCAGTTCCTTTGTAAGATAAAGAGGTTGGCCTAGACAACCTTTAAGGTTCCCTCCAGCTTTAGCCATGCGTGCAACATTTATTGAGTTCCTACTGAGGGAAAGGCACAGTGATAGATGCTCCACTGCCCTGAGGAAGTCCCATCCTAGTAGGATGAAGATTAATATCTGAGCGACAGTGGGCCCTATGTGCTCCCAGGGACATTTAGCATACATCTTCCTTGACACACACTGAGTAACAGAGTACTTAGGCACAGAGGGGAGAAAACAGCCCAGTGTGAAGGATGTGGGAATAAAGCTTATACATGTGTATTATTATTTTAACAAAGATAATAAGTACTTTCAAACATAATGGAAGTCATAGAAGTGAAATGATACAAAGATAAGGCCTGTGCCAAATGCCAGCAGGTACAAAAATCCAATCAACTTTCTAATCTGATAAGGCCTCTTCACCCCTACATGATGTTAGTTGTTATTTAAAAAGTTTTTTTTTAAAGGCCACAAAAAAGAAAAATGGATTCTTGCTATATTTTTGTCTACTACCAAGTCAGAGGAGATATGCCATAGATTTTTCCCATAAATTGAGAGAAGCAAATAAAACTACAGTACTTTTTTTTTTCTCTTGAAACACATGTATGACAATGTTTCAAGGCCATCCAGTAATGCTTTGGTTTTGGTTGTTACTGTGTTATAATCCTTATTTTAATTAATTCAAGTCAAAAGAAATTTCTGATGTAACGTGCAGATTCTTAAACTAATTCTGTTCCTGAAATCATAGCAAAAATTTTCCTCTTTGCAACACCCTCTCAGAATGCCAATGAACTATTCTCAACAGTGCTTTTCAGTATAAAAATGACTACTTCTACGATCTCTGCATCAGTGTCATCCATGTAAACTAAATTTAAAGTGACATGCCCATCATTCTCACCAAGGACACAATTAACTGAAATCAGAGAAATATAGAAAAGTTCATGACCTTAAATAGACCATGACAGGTGGTATATTGAATGCAATAAATAGATAAACGTGGGCTGGAAGTCAAGAAAACTCAAACTGGAATATTGTCTTAGACATGTATTCATTGTGTGACCCTGAACAAATCACTTAGTGTCTCTGAACCTCAGTTTTTCTGTTTGTAAAATCAAGATAATAAAACATCTCACGGAGTTATTGAGATCAAATGTGTAAAAGAATACTGTGAATCTTAAAATGTCACATCACTGAGAGCTATTAGATTAGAGATCATCCCTTTATTGAGCATACAGATGAGGAAACTTAGGTCCCTGGAGAAGTTACTTGTCCAACATCTGAGAGGCTACTGATTCCTTGTCTTAAGCTCTGTCCAATAACCAATTACTATGACTAAGGGAACTAACACTTATGGTAGCTACTCTGTGTCACTGTGGCTGGTTATTTGCATTTTTCTTCTTTTTATCATGACTCAAGTAACTCAATAACTTGAGAAATCAGATATGCACACTGCACTTTATAGCTAATTGAGGATTGATTATATAATGTCATAATAGCCCAACTAGAATTCAGGAACCATGCAATTTACACTATTAATTTCCCCTCCAGGTACCTAATCTTCTGCTGTGGAACCTACAAGAATGTGCCACACTTAGGTTTTAGAGGAATTATTGCACCACTGCTGAGAAAAGTAGAATAGCATATAATTTTCCAGGCATGCACTTTGATTTTAGGCCCTACATTTGGGATAAGCATTAGCAAGAATTGCTATAGCCACTGAGAAGCTTTATATAAATGAATGCTTATTGACAGCCAGACAATTTTATTACCATTGTTTAAGACTTAGTAATGATTAATGAGCAAACATTTTATCTAATAATATTCTCTGAAATTGACTTGTATGGTTTTTTAATGCCATTCCTTTAAGTATTTTGGTCTAGTCCATTTCCTGTATTGAAAAAAAAATGGAAAGAAACTGTAAATCTCATACATAATTATTATCTATATAAAGATATCTTCAAGAGGTTCTAATTAAGAATTAAGAGGCAGAGAAGTGAAAGTTATAAAGTGTTCAACTGTAAGGATCAAGGATTATCATTTTACATGTAGTGTAATGAAGGCCTGTCTTTGTCATTTTCTGTGTGACCTTGAGTAAATAATTTTAATTCCTTGAACCTTAGTTTCTTTAATAGCAAAAAGAAAGATTTGAATGAGATCAGCTATGAAATCCCTCCTAGAACTGTATCTCTGATCTTAACACAGAGCCTGGCATATAGAAGGTACTGAATAAATGCTTTGGGACTGATTAATCATATGAAGCCTAGAGTGGTTAAATGATTTGCTTGAGGCCACACCGAAATTAAATATCAGAAAGAAGATTTAAACATAGGTACTCTAACATCAAAGTCACTCTATCATGCTGACAGCACAAAGAGGTATCATGCACAGTTTCTAAGTACATCTCTCTCCTCAACCCAGTACACTTCAGCTGATTTACCTTTCTTAGTAATGGAAGTATAGGCTTTTCCTGAAGAATAGTTCCTATTCTTTAAGTGGAAGGACCAACATCAGAGTGGAATTTTTTGGATGGAAAAAATTAACTTATAAAGAACCAAACAAGTCTCTCCACCTGAGAATTGTTTTCAAAGTTGAATTTATCTCTGAAGAAGCAGGAAGTCATCTTGAGGCCTCAACTCTTAGTTAACATGAGATTTCAATTCCATCATGAATGTCAAATTGGCAATTACAACATTAAGCATCTTTGAGAGTACAAAAATCATAGGAGCGTAACCAGAGATACAAGGAAATGACGAATTCTAAATTCCAGGGTTTCCCATTCCCATCTCTGCTAACACCTATAACATCAAATTATTAGTCTTGTCATCAGCCAAGTGAATAAATGTGAAGTGCCTACTATGTGTCAGGCATTCTGCTAAGCTCTAGGGATACAAGGATACAAGGGGTGTATGAGTGTTTAAGGAGGACTAGCACCTCTGGGTAAGAGCTTTTTGGTACTGTTCATTTACCTTTGATGTCCTTCTCACCCAACTCTCACCTGTGGCTCAGAGAAGCTATAACATATGCTGTGGCCACAATATGGCAAACCATCTTGTAGATGTGTTAAACAAACAGGTTTGAGGGTAAATGATGGGTCACAAACTCATCAGCAATTAAGGGGGAGGTTCTACTCCAAGCATGTGAAGATGTCTTCCAGTAGAATGGGCTTATGAGAACAATTTCCTCCAATGACCATGAAGGCTGCTGAAGCAAGTACTATGGAGTGCTTACAGACTGGTTAGACATTGAAGATGTCAAAGTCAACCGCTGCATCCTGCGCCCTTATCAATAATCCTGACATTTGTGTTCCCAGTGGACTTTGACAACTTTTTCTAATGAAAGATTGAGGCTGATGACTTATGAAACACTTCCTCAATTAAATCCAACTCATGCACAAGTCAAGACATCACCACACAATATCACTGATCCTCTTAGAAAAGAAAGAAAAAACAAGAGGTACAAAGAAAGGGAAAAACAAACAAACAAATAAGCAAAACAGTAGGTGCTTTCAAGCACTTCATATTCTAAGAGGGAAACAACATGCAAACAATTCTATACAAATAAGAAAGATTCAAGATAAATTGTGATAATAAAATGAAGCACTAGAATTAAGGGGGATTGGGAAAGACTTTTTGTAGATGATGGACCTTTAAGTGAGCCATGAGGAAGCCAGCAGATTGAGATAAGGAAGAAGATAATTCCAGGCATTTTAGGTATTGGAGACAGATAGTAAAAAGGCCTGGAATTGGAGATGGAGTATCTTGTTGGAGAAATATCAAGATCAATGTGATTGGATTAAAGAATAGGTAGTAAGAAATAAGGTGTAAAAATACTGGAAAAGTAGGAAATGGTCAGCTTATGAAGGGTTTTAAAAGACAAAGAGAACAGTGAAAAGAAGTGCTTCCAGGGACAGGATAAAGTTGGGGTCTTTCAAATTACTCTGCCCTTATTGGTATGGAGACAAGACACTAGCCGAATAATATTCCCTTTACTATAAGCAATATATTGGCAAAAGAATATTACTGTTACTCAGAATGCAATTACCCACTGCAACATGTTCTGGGCCATTTATAGACATCTGTGTCTCAAGTTACAGAGCTCAAGATCCTGCTTCCTCCTCTTGCATACTGTATGTGTTTTTTCTTCTCAAAGAAATGTAGGGGAGTCATTTGACAATGTTATTACAAAAATATCAGGTCATAAAATTCATTAAACTAGAACCCAAAAAGGGCAGAGAAAAAGAGACTTGTAACTGGGTTGAGATGATCAAATATTTGTATTAAAGGATAATGGATCTGCATTTTAATCACTTTAAAATTTTTTGAGGGCTAACAAAGTTAAAATAACATTATATTCCCTATTCATATCCATTGACCATCAATTGGGGAAGAAAGAATTTATCAAAAAATAAAAAATAAATAAATACATAACTTGAATACTCTCTCAAGCAGCATCTTATGTCTTTCTTCCTCACTCCCAGTCTTGTAAAAAGTAAAGTCTCCAAACCATGTTTCTATTTCTTCATGATCAATTCACTCCTTAATATCCTTAAAACTGGGAGTCACATTATACCAAAAGAGAGAGCATTTGAACTCCTAGGCCATCATGGGAAAAGAGATGGGCAGTAGGACATAAGGTCCCTAAATCTAGATGTCCCTAACTCCAATTTCTAGGTCACTACAGAACAAGCAGCAAGCAATTGACTAACAAATATTTATTAAGCACCTATCATATCCCATGAACTCTGTGTTAAACACTAAGGTTACAAAGAAAACAGTGAAACATTTCCTTTTCAAATGAGAAGGTTATGAAGAAGTACATTTTGTTCATTGTGGGGAAAGAGAAAAATTTGAAAGAAACAGAGGTGAGAGATAGAATTCTCTGTAGAAGGAATAATAAAAAGACCAGTTTATATGGCAGAGTGTATGAAGGGGATTATGTATAATAAGGTTGAAAAAGTAAGTTGGGACTAATCCCTGATGAGTTTTTAATGTCAAGCAGATATTTGGCCATATGGGGAACCAATGGAATTCATTGAGTAGGTATATACTTCAGCAAAATCATTTTGTCAACTGTGTAGAGGTTGGGTTGGAAAAAAGAGAAATTTGAGGCAGAGAAACAGTTTAAAGTTATTGCAGTAGTATAGGCAAAAGAGGATAAAAGTTTGAATTAAAGTAGTGACTGAGTATAGTGAGAAGTTTGACTTTTTTGTTTCTTTTAAAAATTATTTCTTTCGTAGAGAATGGTAACAGGATTGGGAAGAATAGGATACAAATGGTTAGAAGGAAATAGAAAACCAAGATACTCAATATGATGGTTAGGTATCCTATAGCTTCCCTGAATGAATTCAAGTCACCAAGCCCAGGCAATTACATTGTAGAGTGCACAAATAATTGGCAGATTGGATTACTAAAATGCTATCAATGATTAAAAAATAAATGGAGAATTGAAGAGGTGATAGAAGACTAGAGACAAATACATATTTTTCTTATGCAAATTTTACTCTCTTCCAGATAGATGAAGAAAGTGAGTCTGGAAACATTAGATCTTGACTTCTGTTCCTGGCACAATTCCAAAACATATTATTAAAGGTATAGTTTTTAAATACCTAGAAAGGAAAACAATAATCATTAAGAGCAAATATATATTTAATTGTGTTGTAATCCCTGGCTTTTTTTGTGACAGTTCAAATATCAACTTCTACAGGAGGCCTTTCCTATTTCATTTGAAACCACAAGCCATTAGTGCCTTTCTCTCTGTTACCTTATGTACAATATTTGTACATTTTGTATATACATATGCATGCATGTGGTAACTTCTCATTAGAATGTAAGCTCTTTGAGAATAAGAATGATTTAATATATAATTATATCCACCAGAGGCAGACATATAATAGATGCTTAAATACTTGTTGGTTGATTGATCAAGAAAAGGCTGTCTAAAAGTAATCTCATTTCCTTCCTTCATAAGTCAAATTATATGTATATATATATATATGCATGTATATATGTATATTTCATTTTACATGGCTTGACTCTTATAGCCTCTTGTGTTCTAACCTAGTTATTTATATGCATGTTTCAACCCTTTAAATAAACAAGACCACTTTTTGAAGGCAGGAACAATGTCTTATTTCATCTGTACATTTTCCATCACATATAGCAAACTGTCTTCCTTGAACATAAATAATTAATAAATTTGTGTTTAATTGAATTCAAAATTCTACTCAAACCTTGGAGCCTCATTTTATTACCCTAATGTCCTATGTTGACGTATGATTCTCTTATAGTTCCATAGACAAAAGTGCTTAATTAATAATTGACTCAAAATTTAGGAGCATGAAATTTGCTCTCCTCTTTCAGTAAGATCTCAGTTCTCTGTCTCCTCCAGAACTATTTCAAAAGCTCCCATTAGCGATTCCTTACTTTGTGGTAATCTTGGTCCTCTCCAGTTTTTGAATAGTTAGCATTTTCAGTGTGATTGAGATGATCAGAATTAGGCATCAAGAAAACATTGGTTCCTGAGATTTGAAAGGATATTGATGTCACCAAAGATCATAGGAAAGAGAAGTGAACTTCACCTTTGTAGAGGACTAAGAAGTCATGACTTTCCAATATAAAAACAATAAATATATTCAGAATTAAGCCACTGCTATGTGCTAAACATATTAGAGAGTAGGGGTAGATACAAAATTTAAGTAAGATACCATCCCAGCTCTCATGTAACATATGGTATAGTAGAGCATAGAACACAAGCATATGTTACTATAATAGACAACATCACATTAAGAGAGAATTGTAGTGGTAAACAATGACCTAGTGTGGTCCATTACCACTAGAAGAGTTCTGGGGAAGACTGAGATTTGAGTTCACTTTAGTGGAATACATAGATAAAACTTTGCATATGATCATGATAAAACATTTAGTCTATTTCCTGTCTCTCATTTCACAAAATATCCCCTCCTTGTCAGTGGTTTGGTGTTTGGCAATTTCTTTTATTTTTTCTCCACTCCTTTGGTAGCATCTGTATTTGATATATCACTATAAAGTGCTTATTGGTCTATTTTCAGTTGCAGTTAACACCTTGATATATTTTTTTAACCTTCCAAACTGAGCAAGTTGTTTTTTATTTACTCATTATGCAGTTTCATATTGGGTTAGGGGTAGAGTAAGGAAGAGACTATCAAAGTGACAGCAACCATTCTGTATTCAATAATTGACTAAAAAGGACTCTCTTCCCATACCCTCCAAGAAAAACTCCCAGTATAAAGAAAAAATTCCTTCATTTCATAGGTTAAATCAGGTGACAGTCTTAAGCCTCACACATTCAGATGTGCAAAATCTTATGCTTACATTCATGCTTTATGTATTTAAAAAAATACACAGATGGCAAGAGAAAAAAATAGATCATCTTTTCAGAGATACCTAAGCCATCTGCATGAAATAACAAAAATACATGTGAGTATAACAGACCCCTCCCTCATCCTTCTCAATACTACACAGTGGCTGGTTGTTCTTTTGTATGCTTTGTTCGGAGGAAAAGAAATACACTGAGAAACTTACAAAATGAAGGGATAAAAATGACTTACCCTTGATTCTATCACAACTTTTAGGATGAAAATTTTGTTTACAGTTGAATGTAACAATACTTTGTCCAGATTAGTTTGAAATAACTTTTTGAAGCTTTTCTTGGGAGATCATTCCATTTTAAAGACCTGCCTATTTCAAGGGCTTAACAGACATCTGGACAAATGTACAATATTCCTGTTTCTTTCATTGCTTCCTCACCTTACGTGCACACTTCTTTCTCCCTCCAACCCATTCCTCTACTTTTATTCTAACTGTCAAGACAAAAGGTTCTTAACTTTTTTTTCCAGCTTTTTGTTTACAGTTGACTGTAACAATGCTTTGTTAAGCTGAGTTTGAAATAACTTTCTGATGCTTTTCTTTGGAGACTATTCTTACAAATCATAATGTGACTAATGAAATCTGAATGAAAGAAGTATTGTGCTATATTTGCAGGGAAGGATCATCTTAGTTTCATGGGGTGAGAATGTGGGGGAGTTCTTTATCTCATGTTCTACTTCAATTCTTACACAACATTGTAATTCAGTGTTTATTAATCTGAGGCCCATAAACTTTTTGAAAAATATATTTTGATAATTGAATTTCAATACAACTGATTTCCTTTGTTAGTCCAATTTATTTTTGCATTTAAGAGATTATTCTGAGATGACCATGTGTGAGAAAAATAGGGAGGGAATAAGCATTTATAAACACTTTATTATGTGCTAGGCAATTTGCTAAATGCTTTTTGGATATTTTCTCATTTAATCTTCATGACTACCCTGGGGAGTAGGTGCTGTTCAGATTCCCTTTATAATTGTGGCTTTGCTAATCTACCAAAAGGGTTCATGCTAATAAAAAATTACAACCTCTTACTGATAATGCAAGATAGATACTCATTCTAATATTAAAAATCTGTTGTTCATAATTTCTCTCTAGTCTTTAGTTTGTTGTTTGGTTCCCTTTTCAAATGATGAAATCATATGCCATCAAATCCAGAAATTCCCTTGCAATGTACTTTAATACCCACTGTTCATATGTCAGGTAGCTTCACATGCTGAATGTGTTTTGTCCCTCTATTTGACTGTTAATTAATAGCACAAGAAAAGGGATCATGATGCATCTAAATCCTTTCCCATCCTGGCACACGACACAGTACTCTACAGAGAGGAAGTGATACTCCAATCCAAACATTATGATTTTATCATCTGCCTCTTTCCCCGTATCACAGGGGCCTCAAAGGTCATCTGCTCTAAAACATTTCAGACTTTGTATAAAATATTATGAGTTATGGGGAGTACATTGTCACCTAAACACTACCATTCTTTAATATTCTAGATAAAATTGTGAATCAGGAAAAGCTTCTTTTCAGTACCTATTAACGTTCAACTCAAATTAAACAGGTACTAAATCAATTCATCACTTGGTAATCATTTATTAAATGCTTATTATATGCTGAGAACTCTACTAAGCACTGGGGATCTGAAGACAAAAGAGGAATAATCCCTGCCCTCTATGAAATTATGTTGTAATGGAGAAGATAGGATAAGTGTACATATATGCATGTACACAAGTATACAAAATAGATACAACTTTATTTTTAATATTGATTACATTTGATTAGATAGAATCATACTTTATGAATTAGACCTTTTATAAGAATTTGTTAGCAACACCTTGCCAATCTTTTAATTTTTTTACTATTCCTTTTATTTTTTAATTACATGGAGAACAATTTTTAAAAGGTATTTTATTTTCTCAATTACATATAACAACAATTTTCAAAATATGTTTTCCAAAATTAAAGGACACAAATTATCTCCCTCCTTCCATTTCCTCCTTCCTCCTGGAAATAGTAAGCAAATTGATCAGGGTAATACATGTGTTATCATGAAAAGCATATTTCAATATTTTCATTGTTATAAGAGAACAAGCATACAAAATCAAAACCCAAAAATAAAAAGACAAACTAAAGTGAAAAATAGTATGCAGGATCTGTGTTCTGATTCTAATAGTTCTTTCTTTGGAGGAGGAGAGCATTCTTTTTCAGAAGTCCTTCAGAATAGTTCAGGATCATGGTATTGCTGAGAATAGCTAATCTTTCATAGTCGGTCATTGTACAATATTGCTTTTACTGTGTACAATTTCTTCTTGGTCTGATTATTTCACTCTGTATCAGTTCATGTACAGCTTTCCAGTTCTTTCTGAAATCATTCCATTCATCATTTCTTTTTTTTTTTTAAATCCTTACCTTCCATCTTAGAATCAATACTATGTATTGGTTTGAAGACAGAAGAGTGGTAAGGGCTAGGCAATATGGGTTAAGTGACTTGCCCAGGGTCATACAGATGGGAAGTGTCTGAGGCTAGATTTGAACCTAGCACCTCCTGTCTCTAGGCCTGGCTCTCCATCCACTGAGCTACCCAGCTACCCCCCATTTATCATTTCTTATAGCTCAATAGTATTCCATCACCATCATATGGTATAATTTCTTCAGCTACTATAAATGAGGACATCCCCTCAATTTTCAATTCATTGTTACCACAAAAAGAGCTGCTATAAATATTTTTATATAATTAAGTCCTTTACCATTTTATTTTTATCTCTTTGGGATACAAATCTAAGAGTGGTATTTCAGGATCAAATGATATACCCACTTTTATAACCTTTTTGTGACAGTTCCAAACTTCCCTCCATAATGGTTGCTTCAGTTCATAACTACCAAGAATGCAATTTTGCCACATTCCCTCCAACACTTATCACTTTCCTTCAGCATCATATTGACCTATTTAATAGGTGTGAGGTAGTACCCCAGAATTGTTTTAATTTGCATTTCTCTAATCAGGAGTGATTTAGGATATTTTTTCATATGAATATTAATATCTTTGATTTCTTCATCTGAAAACTGCTTGCTTATATCCTGTGACCATTTGTGTATTGGGAAATGACTTAGATTTTTATCAGTTTGACTTATTCTCTATGTATTTGAGAAAGGAAACCTTTATCAGCAAATTTTGTTGTAAAACATTTTTCCTAGTTTGTTGTTTCCCTTCAAATCTTGGTTACATTGATTTTGTTTGTAAAAACTTTTAAAAATTTAATATAATCAAATTATTCATCATATATCTTGTAGTGTTCTCTATCTCTTGTTTGGTTATAAATTCTTTCCTTTTCCATAGATCTGATAGGTCTATGTTCTCTTAATTAATTGTATATTCTCTTAATTTACTTGTGGTATGACCCTTTATGCATAAATTATATGCCTATTTTGACCTTATCTTGGTACAGGGTGTGAGATATTGCTGTATACCTAGTTTCTGCCATACTGTTTTCCAGTTTTCCTGGCAGTTATTTTTGTCAAATAGTGAATTCTTATCCCAAAAGAACAATTAAAAAATAATTACATCCTGATCTTTTGCAATCCAAATTCTCTCCTTCCTTCCCTCCCCTCCCCAGACAGTAAACAATCTGATATAGATTATTCCAGTGTTGTCATATAATACAAATTTCTGTATTCTATATATATCATAAAAGAAGATTTATCACATATTTACCCAAAAAAACCCTCAGGATGGAAACAAAGTGAGAAATGATACGGGTCTATCTATCTGCATAAATACTCTGACAGTTCCTTCTATAGCTGTGGATAGTATTTTTCATTATCAGTTCCTTGGGGTTGAATTGGATCCCTGCATTGCTGACAATAGTTTAGTCCTTCACAGTTGATCATCACCCCTCCCCCCACACACACACATACACAATATTCTCCTGGTCCTGTTCACTTCACTTTGATGTTCATACAAGTCTTTCCAAGATTTGTTTTGTTTTATTTCCTGAAATGATCTTATTCATGATTTCTTATGACATAAAAGTATTGCATTATAACCCTATATCACAACTGGTTCAGCTATTCCCTAACTGATGGACATTTTAGTTTCCAATTATTTGACACTACAAAAAGAGTTGTTATAAATATTTTTAAATATGTCCATTCTTTTCCCCAGTTTTTGTTCTCTTTTGGATAGAGACCCCCCTAGTGCTATTGCTGGATGAAATGGAGACAATGCAGTTTTAGAACAGCACTAGCATCTGGGGAGACCTTGAAGAAACTCCTGCACAAATGGTGGACAACTGCTCAGAAAAGGATTACAGGGATCCTTTTGCTGTCTCTGGGTGTGAAACTCTTGTCACATTGCCCATATAGAGATCTAGGTCTCAGTCTTGGGTCATAGACCCAGGGGGAGGAGGAGCACTAGCATACGCCAACACAGTTGGTCCAGGAGTCATCTACATAGATGGTAAATGAAGTTGTGAGAACCTATTAGATTACCATGTAAGAGAGCATGGAGAGAAAAGAAGAGAGCCCAGGGAAGAACTTTATGGTGCATTTGAATAAATCTATTTTATGTCATATATTGTATTAAGTGATGAGGTATAAAGCAAAAGTGAAATAGTGATTTCCACCTGAGCATCCTTTCTATAGAGAAGCATAATAAACTGTAGATATGTTGGAGAATAAAGTGCTCTAAGAATGCTTGAAAGAGAATACTATGATCCAAGAATGGGGTCAGAGATCAGGGAAAACTTAATAGATTGGGAGGCACCTAAAAGAAAAATAAAGAATCTACAATAAAGAGATGAGATAGTACACTCAAGGAACCAGAAATAGTCTCGAGAATATATTAAGTGGGGAGGCCTTGGGTCATGTTAAGGGAACAAACAATAGTACATTTTGGTGGTAATTTAGAAAACTATGAAATAACATTGGAATAGCCAATTAGGTCTAGAACAGTGATGACAAACCTTTTAGAGACCATGTGCTATACCCTGCCCTGCCCAGAGACCATATACCACATGCGCCCCCCCCCCCCTTATCTCACAGGGGAGGGAGAAAGCACTCCCACTGGGCTGTTGGGGAGAGAAGCAGTGAAGTGAGAAATACCCTCAGTGTGGGTGGAGAGACATAGGGGAGTGGCCCAAGCTCTCTACTCCCCTCCAGCTCTTCCACCTATGAGCTGCCCACCTTATCCTCCGTGTACTCTATTTGGGCCATTGGGCAGAGGGGTGGATGATGTGGAAAAAAAAAAACAAAAAAAAACCTCATCAGACATGGTGAAGAGGGTGAAGGGAGCAGCTCCATCCAAGTCTCTTTGCCTTTCTAGTAATGAACTCTGGTGGGAGACAACAGCACTGGTGCCCACAGAGAGCATTCTGCATGCCCTCTTTGGCATGCATGCCATAGGTTCACCATCACAGGTCTAGGCTGTGGTACATGTGTATGAATGTATGCTGGGATGAAAACTTTAATGTCAGAGCAAGGAGTTCATATTTTATTCTACGGCCAATAGAAAGCTTTTAAATGTTTTTGAGCTAAAAAGTGATGTGGTAAGACCTGGGACAAAGGAATACTATTCTGGCAGTTTTATATAAAGGATACAATGGAGAAGTAAAGTTAAAACAATTTCTACCCAAGAAGAATGGTCACCAAAGAATTAATTATTCTGGCATAAAAAAATCATCAGATAATGTATAAAGGGGCTGCAATTTACCTATAGAAGGGATATCTACTTTAATGGCTACCATCACAGTTCCTTAATATATTGAAGCAAATGCAATGTCACAGAATGTCAGAACTGAAAGGGTTGTTACAGTTCAATACCTCATACTCTATATGTTAAATGGATTAGAGCTTGCATGGAAGGGAACAGAAGAAAGCACTGAGGAGAACACTGTTGAAAGTAACCCAACAACATTTTTCAAAAATTCAGTTCTACTGGTCTCCTTACTGTTTAAGAAACAAGATATACTATCTCTTTACTCTAGCCATTTTCTTTTTTCCCCATCATAGGATATTTATTTTACAAATTCTTCTAAAAAATTCTGAGTACCAAATCCTTTGTTTCATGTTGACCCCTTTCCCATTCATCAAGAAAGCAAGCAATATGGTACCAATTATTCATGTGAATTCATGCAAAACATATTTCCATATTTGTCATGTAAAAACAAACAAACAAGAAGCAATAAAATTTAACAGATATTAGTGAACTTCAATCTGTACTCAGAATTCCTTAGGAGGTTGATAGAATTTTTCATCATGGGTTCTTTGGAATTGTCTTAGATCATTGTCTTTATCAGATTAGTTAAATATTTCACAATTGATCAAGACACAAGATTGATATTTAAGTGCACATTGTTCTCCTGGTTCTCCTCACTTCACTTTGCATTAGTTCATTTAAGTCTTCCCAGGTTTTTTATGAAACTATTCTGCTCATCATTTCTAATACCATAATAATATTCCATCACAATCACATGCCACAACTTGTCTAGCCATTCTTCACCTTATGTGGATCTTCTCAATTTCCAATTTATGACACTAAAAAAAAGAACCGTTATAAATATTTTTATAGATATAGTTCCTTTTCAATTCTCTTTTATCTCTTTGGTATATAGAGCTAAAAGAGGTCTTGCAGGGTAAAAGAGTATGTACATTTTTATATTCCTTATTTTGGGAAATAATTCTCTAGCATGATTAGACATGTTTGCAACTACACCAAAAGTGCACTAATATATAATTTTTTCCCACATGTCCTCTAGTATTTATCATTTTCCTTTAGTTGTAAGGATGTATGTCAGAGTTGTTTTAATTTGCACTTCTTTAATCAACAATTATTTAGAACATTTTATGTGACTCTGGATAGCTTTGATTTCTTTCTCAGAAAACCGTCTGTGTCTTTTGGTGATTTATCAATTGGGCAATGGCTCACTTTTTATATAAATTTGACTCAATTCCATATGTATTTAAGAAATAAAGCCTTTGTTAGAGAAACTTGCTGTAAATCCCCCATTTTCCTGATTCCCTTCTTATTTTGGTTGCATTGGTTTCATTTGTATAAAAATGTTTTTAAATTCATCAAATCAAAATGATTTTACTTCCTGTGACTCTATCACCTGATCTCTAACAGACTTTTCCTTTATCCATAGAACAAAGAACACTTTGTGTCAAAAATTTACACATTTTAGCTTTATTTTGTTATATGGTATGAGATGTTAATCTATGAGTAGTTTCTTTTAAACTACTTTCCAGTTTTCCCATCAAATTTTTATAAAATAGTAAATTATGTCCAAAGTTTTGGTCTTTAAGTTTATCAAAGAATAAATTGCTATGGTCATTTACTACTATGTATTGTATACCTAATCTTTTTCACTAATCTATCACTATTTACTTAGTACCAAATTGTTTTCAAGATTTTCCTCTCCACAGCATAGTGTGAAACCTTGTTTATCTAAACTGCCTTCTGTAGGAGTAAAAATGAATGAAATAGTCCAGGTAATTCAAATTAAAGGATTTAAAATAGCAATCATGATGCTTGGTGTTGTATTTTATAAAGGTCTTACTTTATAGTATTTTATAATATTTCATATGATATCATATGATTTTATTGCTGCTCTCCAGTGGCAGAAAAGCAGACACTGCATTTCAGCAAGAGGCAAAATTGAGTGCTCAATAATGTCCTCTACTGGTGAAGAGGCAATGGGGGAGGGGGCAGAATCCAGGGGGGAATATGGAGAATCTGGCTACAGAAGCAGAGTTGAGGAGGTTTTTTAAGGCAAAGATTTTGGGGCTGGTTTTAGGGGCAATTCTTAGCTGGAATGGGAAAAATTTTAGCTAAAAGGAAGTATAGGGAGTCAGAGCGAGAACATTCCAGAGGTCACCAGGTTCCTAGGTGCCAAAGGGTGTTGCCTCCCCCCCCCCCACATCCCTGGTACCACCCCTCCCCCCCTTCTCCCCGCACTGGGTCTGCACCTGGCTTGGGCCACTCTTCCCACTCCGCTTCCTCCTCCTTTCTCCTCCTCCTATTCCCTTCCTCCTCCTCCACCTCTTGCTGCTGCTCTGACTCTTGTTTATCCCGCGCCTCAGACACTTCATACCAGTCCCGAATGAGCAATGTTGGGTTTATGTCTTTATTTGTCGAAAACGAGCTGTTGCGCAGCCATTGGTACCTGTATTGGGGAAATATAGCATACAAGCAAGACGCTTACAGCCTCTGTGGCAAAAACTTTTTCATGTTAGAGACCGAGAACTCTTGCAGTCGTTTGCCATCCCTTCTTCTCCAGACAGAAGATACCAAAAAGTTGCAATCAAAGATCTCTTCCTCTTATTGATAAAACTACTACTAATAAGCCAAAATGTCTGTCAACGTCAACCGCAGTGTTTTAGATCAGTTCTATCGCTACAAAATGCCCAGTCTGATTGCTAAGGTTGAGGGCAAAGGAAATGGAATAAAGACAGTTATAATCAACATGGTTGACTTTGCAAAGGTGCTTAATCGGCCTCCAACGTATCCTACCAAATATTTTGGTTGTGAGCTGGGAGCACAGACCCAGTTTGATGCTAAGAATGACCGTTATATTGTCAATGGATCTCATGAGGCGAATAAGCTGCAAGACATGTTGGATGGACTCATTAAAAAATTTGTTCTCTGTCCCGAGTGTGAGAATCCTGGAACTGATATGCATGTCAATCCTAAGAAAAAAACAATAGGTAACTCTTGCAAAGCCTGTGGCTATCGAGGCATACTTGACACAAACCATAAACTCTGCACATTCATTCTCAAGAACCCACCTGAGAATAGTGAGAGTGTTACGGAAAATAGAAAAACAAAAGAAAAATAGAAAGGGCAAAGACAAAGAAAATGGTTCTGTGTCCAGCAATGAGACAACACCATCACCACCACCACCCAATGAACTTAACCCTCCACATGCTGTGGAAGATGATGAGGATGAAGACTGGGGAGAGGATACAACTGAAGAAGCTCAAAGACGCAGAATGGATGAAATTAGTGATCATGCAAAAGTTCTGACACTTAGTGATGACCTAGAAAGGACAGTTGAAGAAAGAGTCAATATTTTATTTGACTTTGTGAAGAAAAAGAAAGAAGAAGGTATTATTGATACTTCTGACAAAGAAATTGTTGCAGAAGCAGAAAGACTGGGTAAAAGTTATGGACCCTTTTGTGTTGACTGAGGTTCTTTTAAATGAGAAGATTCGAGAACAAATTAAGAAATATAGACGTCATTTTCTACGATTCTGCCACAATAACAAAAAAAAAGCTCAGAGGTACTTTCTTCATGATTTGGAGTGTGTGGTAGCTATGCATCAAGCTCAGCTCATCTCCAATATTCCACATATCTTGAAGGAAATGTATGATGCAGACCTTTTGGAAGAAGAGGTCATCATTAGCTGGTCAGAAAAGGCCTCTAAGAAATACATCTCAAAGGAACTTGCTGAAGAGATTCGTGTCAAAGCAGAGCCCTTTATAAAATGGCTAAAGGAAGCAGAAGAAGAGTCTTCTGGTGGAGAAGAGGAAGATGAAGATGAAAATATTGAGGTGGTGTATTCTAAGACTGCCAGCATACCTAAAGTTGAAACTGTGAAGTCTGCTGATAACAAGGATGATGACATTGATATTGATGCCATTTAAAACAGTGCAACCGAGCTTACAGTGTAATGCTTCGAATTCTCTGCATTTTCAGCCAGAAGTGCAACATGTATGTGCAGAAGCTAAAATGGCTTAACATCATGCTATACTTGGTACTCAAAATGTCTTTTTACTGTGAGTGGTGTAACTAAGCCCAGTGAGACATCTAGGGAGTCCATATACATCAGTGCCCAGGTTTAGTTTGCTTATTTATAGCATGTTACTTTGGGGAAAAAACTAGTGATTGACACATAGAATTACATTTATTTAGTTGTAAAAATAAAAATTTGTTTTTGGTCATTCTTCAGTTTGTTACTTTGAATGAGTTGAGTCTAAAATGATACTAGCTTCAGTGTCTTAAGCCAGGCTAAAGGAGGAATGGGAAAGGCTGAGTTTTTTGTGATCTTGGGAGCTTATTAGATTTGGTATTTCTTGGAGGGCTTCAACCTGGGTGAAAAGTTTGATAGTCTGAGATTATTTAACCCTGGTTAGTAATAAGTGAGGAAGTTGTGAAATCCTTCTATTTCTAACCCTTCAAATTTGGCGTCTGAAAATTGTTCCTTAGAGTAGTAAATTCCACCATAAAAATGACAGTATAAGACCTTATTTTGTTGAAAGTTGAGGATATAAGTGTAAACAAAAGTTGAAAGGTTGTTGTTTTTTAAACTTAAACTGTGCAAATTTATGTATGTTTGCTCCATGTTGTCATTGAGGTTTAGTGCAATGTACATGTGGGCTACGCTGAGAATCTTTTCCATATTAACAAATGGAGTATTTCTGTATGTGTAGCAATTCTGCTGAGTGAAATTTCAAACTTTGGGATATGATTAAATAGGTTGACCTATAACAGCCAAATCAAAGATTTATTTTAGGGAAAACAGGGAGATGGGCACTAATCTAAAACAGTGAACATCACTGAGATTTTTTCAGCCTTGACCTTGATAGTCTAGATCCCAACTTCAAAATGTTTGGGCATTTATTATACCTTTTCAGTGTGCTACTTGCCCTGATGTTTTGGTTTGATACGTTTCATGCCTTTTTACATTGATATAGCTTGTGCTGTTTGGAACTTGGGCACTATCTTGCCAAAATTTTTAAGAAGTGTTAATATGTCTAACTTGATTTTTCTAAACATTCTTATTTAAAAAGACTGAAATAAAGCTAAAAGCGTACTTTATAAGTCAGAACCTGTAATGCAGAGTGTGACTTGGTATATTTTTTATTTTACACTGACAATAGCCAGATATTCACAAAAGTTTGTGATGGGTGTTAAGAGTTATATAGGTGGGGGTGGTCCCAGCCCAGATGTTCATGAGTTTATTGACTCTGTATATAGTTTGCAGATTTAAACTTCTGACCCAGACTTTGAACTATTTCAAAACAGCCATCTTTGTAAAGGGATTTTGCTGTATCAAAAACCTCTGTGTAAAAGAATGATACTGGAAATTGAAAATTCATTGCTGAAAGGTAGAATTTTTTTAGAATACAGACTTTTTGTGGATTGGAGGAAATCCACCTGACTGACTCCAGTGTAAAAGAAATAAGTATGCAAAATATTGTGAAAACACCAGAATTGATTAAAATGTCAGAAAACCTTTTAAAATTGAAATGTGCAGGCTGTGACATAGGAGATCACTTAAAACAAGCTAACAAGGTTCTTTAAATCTTTTATAAGTATAAAGAAAAGCATTTCAGTTTTTGAAACACTAAGTGACAGGAAATCTTGTACACTGGACCAATGTGAAATCTTAAAGGGACCAAAATGTAACTAAAATTGAAGCTTCAAAAAAATAAAATATTCACAAAAGGGTATTCTATGGAGCAATTGTATCTTTTGCTCTCTTCTACTGTCTTTAAATTTTCCTGTTTTCTTCTACATTACTTGATTATTAAACGATTACTATTGAGCCTTTTGCAAAATAAATAAATACCTAAAAACAAACAAACAAATAAACAGACAGACAGACAGACAGATAGATAGATAGATAGATAGATAGATAGATAAACAAATAAAAGGAAGTATAGGAAGCAAACTGGGTGGGTGAAAAAGGAGTTAGGGGGGAGGACCAGCTGTCCCCTCCCCTGGGCTGGGGTTGGGGGCAGGGAGTTAAGGCTTACCAGTATCAGCAGCAGCAGCAGCAGAAAGAGTTAGAAGGAACAGCCTCTGTGAGGGAGAGACCTGGCTGCTGGGCTTTCCTGGTAGACAGGTGTAGGCAATGAGTCTAGAAAGCTCTGAATGGTTTCCTGAAGGGAGAAGGAAGAGCACAGCAGGAGAAGAAATGCTGTCCCTTTGTGATTGCCAAACATATTGTAGGAGTAAAAAATGAATGAAATATTCCAGATAATTTTAAATTAAAGAATTTAATAACAAAAATGAGAGGGAAAGGGATTTATTCAGTTAAGTGAGCAGAGTACAGAACCAGAGACCCACACCTGCCACACGTTAACCAAAGCAAACCTCAAACTCCCAAAAAAGAGCCCTACAACATGGGTCTCAGCCAAATTTATCTCCCAAGCCCCTATACATCAAATGAGGTTGTACTTAAAAGGATGCTGGGAATTTAACTCAGGTATGGAAATTTTCCACCTGCATACTTCTTTTACTCTTATTTTTCATTGATCCTATTGATATTCATGACTTTTTTTTCCTTTCAGATGAATTTTATTATATTTTTTTCCAGCTACATGAAATAATTCTTTGGTAGTTTGTTGGTATGGTAGTGAATAAGCAAATTAATTTAAGTAGAATTATCATTTTTATTCTATTGACTCAGTCTTCCTACAAGTAATTAATATTTCTCCAATTGTTAAAATGTGTCTTTATTTGTTCGAAAAGCATTTATAATTATGCTTTTTAGTTTATCATTTTGTCTTGTCAGGTAGACTCAAATGTATTTCATGATGTTTAAAGATATTTGTAATAGAATTTTTCTGTCTGTTTCTTCATGCTGGGATTTGTTGGTGATATGTAGAAGTGCTGATGATATATATGTATAAATTTTTATTTTATATTTTGTAAGTTTGATAAAATTGTTGATTGTTTTACTAGGTTTTTTAAAATTAATTCTTTAGGATTCTCTAAGTATATCATATTATCTGCAAATAATCATAGTTATGTTTGTTCATTGCCTATTTTTATTCCTTTATTCCTTTTAGTTTTCTTATAGCCATAACTAGCATTTTTATTGCAATATTAAATTATGATTATAATGTACATCCTTGCTTCATCCTTAATCTTATTGGTAAGGCTTCTAGATCCCCTTTACAAAGATAGTGCATGCTCTTAGTTTTAGATTGATACTACTTATCATTTTAAGAAAATCTCCATTGATTTCTATGCTTTCTAGTGTTTTTAATAGGAATGAGTGCTGAATTTGTTGAAACATTTTTTCTGCATCTATTGATATAATTTTGTGATTTTTTTTGTTTTTGCTTTTTGCTTCTTATTGATATGGCCAATAATACTGGCAGTTTTCCTAATACTAAGCCAACTCTTTATTCATGGTATAAATCCTACCTTGCTATATTTTATAGCCTTTTTGATATATTGCTGTAGTGGACATTTGAGAATAAATAATTTCAATGGCCACAAAGATAGCTAAAGCAGGAGGTGTATGGTGCTTAAAGCTTGGTCAGGCAGACATCAGAGATACCAAAGTCAACCACTGAGTTCCTGGCTATCACCAGTCATCCTGACTTTTGTCATTACAATGAACTTAGATAGCTTTGCAAAGCAAAGTGAGGCTGAAAAATTTGTGAAAAATCTGTCTCACTTAAAACCAATTCACCTGAATCAAGACACTGACTCTTTTTTTTTTTTTTTAAACCCTTACCTTCCATCTTGGAGTCAATACTGTGTATTGGCTCCAAGGCAGAAGAGTGCTAAGGGCTAGGCAATGGGGGTCAAGAGACTCGAACAGGGTCACACAGCTGGGAAGTGTCTGAGGCCAGATTTGAACTTAGGACCTCCCATCTCTAGGCCTGGCTCTCAATCCACTGAGCTACCGAGCTGCCCCCAAGACATTGACTCTTGATATCTTTGGTCTTCTCAAAAACCCAATGATGAACAGTAACAATTTTACCCTTAGGATAAAGGATATAAGAATAATTTGCCTCTATAATTTCTTGAAATATATTATTAAGTCTCTTTATTATCATGGCCTTTGGGTTGTCTAATAATTTTTAAATTATCTCCACTTGAATTATTTTCTAGGTCATTTACTTTTGTGATGAAATATGTCATTTTTTTAAACTTAACTTTATTATTTTTTTGCGTCTCATGGAGTCATTAGCTTCCACTTGCTCTAATTTTTAAGAATATAGTTTCTTCAAAGAGTTTTGTAATTTCTTTTACCATTCAACTAGTTCTACTTTTTTTTTAAACCGTTAATTTCTGTGTATTGACTCCTTGGTCGAAGAGTGGTAAGGGAGGACAATGGGGATCAAGTGACTTGCCCAGGGTCACATAGCTGGGAAGTGTCTGAGGCCAGATTTGAACCTAGGACCTCCTGTCTCTAGGCCTGGCTCTCAATCCACTGAGCTACCCAGCTGCCCCCCAGTTCTACTTTTTAAGGAATTACTTTCATATGTGAAGTTTATATCCCTTTATCCATTTGAGCAATTTTATTTTTTAAATATTTTTCTGTATTTCTTATGACTCCACTCTTAATTTTCTTTTTATAATTACCTTGCATTGATCCAAGTTATTTTCTAAATTTTTCCTGTAAGGCTTCTAATTGATTTTGAAAATCACTTTTTTAAATTAATTTTTTTTTTATTTTTTAGAAAAAATTTTTCCACAGTTCCATGATTCATGTTCTTGCTCTCTCTCCCCCAGCCCCCACCTCCCAGTAGCCAACACACAATTCTACTATTTCCATATTATTGATAATTGTTCTAGGGTGGTCATTAGGAGTCTACATCCCAAATTGTGTTCACATCAACCATGTGTTCAAGCAGTTGTTTTTCTTCTGTTTCCACTCCTGTAGTTCTTCTTCTGAATTTGAGTAGCGTTCTTTTCCATAAACCCCTCAGAATTGTTCTGTACTAGCAGCAATGCTAGTACAGAAGTGCATTATATTTGATTTTACCACAGTGTATCAATCTCTGTGTACAATGTTCTCCTGGTTCTGCTCCTTTCACTCTGCAACAATTTCTGGAGGTCATTCCAGTTCACATGGAATTCCTCCAGTTTATTACTCCTTTGAGCACAATAGTATTCCATCAGCAATAGATACCACAATTTGTTCAGTCATTCCCCAATTGATGGGTATACCTTCATTTGCCAGTTTTTTTTTCAACTACAAAGAGCACAGCTATAAATATTTTTGAACATGTCTTTTTCCCCTATGATATCTTTGGGGTACAAACCCAACAGTGGTATGGCTGGATCAAAGCACAGGCATTCTTTAGTGCTCTTTGGGCATAGTTTCAAATTGTCATCCAGAATGGTTGGCAATTCACAACTCCACCAGCAGTGTATTAATGCCCAATTTTGCCTCATCCCCTCCAACATTCATTACTCTCTCCTCCTGTCATTTTAGCCAGTCTTCTGGGTGTGAGTTGATACCTCAGAATAGTTTTGATTTGCATTTCTCTAATTATTAGAGATTTAGAACACTTTCTCATGTGCTTATTGAAAATCATTTTTAAACTCTTCCTTGAGTTCTTCAATTCTTGTTGGATTTATACTCAATTCCCTTTTTTTTCCGAGCCCCACTTGTTGCCATTTTGCCATTCTTGCCTTCTTCTGAGTTTGTGTCTTAATTGTCCCTGTTATCAGAGTCCGTTTTTTAAGGTCAGATTCCTTTTTGTTTGTTTTGCTAATTTTTCCAACCCATTTCCTATCTTTGAACTTTATGCTAAAGCTCAATTCTGTTCCCAGATTTGAGGTGGGGATACAGCCTCAAATTTAAATCTTTTCTTCGTATTGTTGTTTTCAGAAATAGTTTGGTATGTTTGGAAGTTTTGGGTGCTCCAAGGTAATGTGATCTGGGTAGAGGCATCGTTGTTGTTCTTCATGACTGTGTTCTGGTTCTTACCCAGGAAGATCCCCTGTTCCCTTGAAGCTGCAATCCATATTGCTTCTCAAGAGCCCTGATTCCCTGGGAACAAAAATGACACAACTTCAGTGTTTTTGTTCCCTTGGAATAGAAAGCAATAATGTTTTTGAGGACTCTTGTTCTCTTAAAACTGAAAATGGTACTGCTACTTAGAGCCCATGATCCCTTAGAACTTCAATCACTCTTCTGCCTCCTGGATCTGTGACCTAGAAGTGGGTATCGACAATGGAGCTGGCAAATAGAAAAATGTTTAAACCCATTTGTAGCACCACCAGCCTTTGTAATCTCTTTCTCCCCAGTCGCCAGATCTCCTTACCATCTCTGTACTGAAGGCTCTTGAAGTTGCTATGGCTATGGTCACTGCCTCCAAAGACCAAAGCTGGTGTTGCCATAACATAAGTCTTAGGCCAGAAACTGCTCCAGTTTCACAGACTCTCATTCTCATATCCTAAGTTATCTTGGATGGGAAAAAATGTGTTTTCCTTCACCTTTTGTTGACTCTGCCAGTCTAAAATTCTATTTGAGGCATTATTTTAAGTTTGTTGGAGGGGATTGCTCAGAGAGATAATCTACTTTCTCTACTATGTCACCTTGACTCAACCCAAAGAAGTTTTTATGCTTTTTCAAAGGCTGTCTACACATGGAATTCCATGAAGGTGAAATATGTCACAAGTTGCCCAGTGAGTGAGTGACAGAACCGGGGCTAAAGTAACTAGGTGGTGCAGTGAACATAATGTTGAATTTATAGTAAAAAAGACACAAGTTTAAAGTTTAAGTTCTTTCTCAGATATTTGGTAACTATATGAATATGGGTGCATAGAATATTTTTGGGTATAATATTTAATAATTCAACTAAATAAAGGTTTATTAAGCACATACTATATGCCAGGAACTAGGCTAAGCACTAGATACATCCACACATATACATGACTTTTGCAACCTTAAAACAGTACATAAAAATGTATTATTATTAATACAAAATTTCTTAAATACCAGATCAGTATGCATTTCAACCAATGAAATTCTCAAAGACCTAACCCTAACAGTCAAGAATTATGCCAACAACGAACTTTTGAGCTATTTTTTCTTAAAGTTACTTGATCTGACCAAACAGATAAACTTAAAATAAATATATGGTTGATATATATTTCATTGGATTGATCTGGTATGACCCTTTTTAGAAATTGCTGCCCTTTCCTGTGTGTAGTGGCTTATTTCTTCCCACAGAAGACATTTCCCCCCAAGCCACATCAATGCATCCCCCTGGATTACATAGCTATATTCTCTCCAGGAGAATTTTGCTTTCATGAAAGCGATTTACCTATGCACATAAACTGAAGCTTTTCAATGGAGCAATACAATTTTCACAAAGATAAATGAAAATAATCTAGCTGAATTTGTCGTTAAACAATTAGTCTTCACAAGCTAGAATTAGAATTTACATAAAAATTAAACCAATTTCTATTCAAGATGGAGTAGTTTAGAATTACCACTAATTTAATTGAGGTTCCTTAAATGGCTTGTAATCGGTATGATTGTTGTGGATTGCCTGTATCATCAGGGATGCAATCAGGATGCTACAACAACTTTACCCTCAAATCAATTAAACTATAAACCAATTTGAAAAATTGGTTTACAGCTTATTTACAGTCTAGCCCTTATTGAATTCTAAATACTTACTGACAACTCATTCTGGAAATGTGTGTACTTTAAAAAGCTAATGATGGCATGTTTTAAGGATTTGTATTTTCATTCTTACTCAAGAATAATATCATTTGGGGGCATTTGTGTGCGCGACTTCATGTAGGATGACCTGGATATCTCTCTCTCCTTGTCTCGGTTCACTCAACTCTCATTTAGTTTCCTAAAATTGAAAGTAAGGAGTGGACTCACATTCAAATCCCGAAAGCATCTTTAAGGACTTGAAAGTATATCTATCAGATTTCTGATTAGATGTCTGCTTAAACAGAAGTAGACATTCTACTTCCCACAAAGCTGGAGGACACAACAGAAACCTCGAAATTGTACTTGATGAAATAATTATCAAACTATGATATGCATCCTCATATACAGATCCCCTCCCCCAAAGTAGACATTAGAGTAGAAGATATAGGGGATACAGCAGCAAAACCAGAACCAGCACAAATAAACAAGACAGAAGCTTCTCAGTGTAATCATAAGTAGGTCAAAAATATGAGTAGTTTGCAAATCTCTATTTCTGGAGGCAGTAAGAAAAGGCATACTTGGAAAAACCTCTCATTGATCAGAAACACCCAGCATAGGCTCTGTTAACCACTTGGAGTTGTAGTGACCAGTGTAGGTGCAGCAACACTCATACCAGTACATTCTTGGCCCAAGGTCTCTTATTCTCATTCTGTCCTGAGATGCTGTTTCCCAATATATTTCAATAGTCATGACTTCTCCATTATGCCCCAAAAACTTTTTCATCTTATATGATCATTTCAACCCAACAATTCAATACTTGTTAGTACCTTCTAATCTCATTCCTCTGATAGAAGTGTGCTTCTCAGAATCCCTAAGAGATGGGGTTAGGGAGAGTGCAGCAGTTACCAGGTCATCTCTTTATTTCTCACCAGGCCAAACTACTCCAAGACTCATCATGTTCTTACTCCAGATACATCCTCTCTCCTAATCCCTCCAGATTTTCATCTTCAATGATGTCTTCCTCATTAAAATATAAACTCTTTGAGGGTGAGAAATAAAATTATTTCATTTGCATTTTCAGTACTTGGCACAATATGACACACATAGTAAATGCTTAATTTTTTTTTTTTTTACTGAAATCATTGACTGTCTGATTAGAAAGTTCTGGAGATCCAGTACTTTGGACTTCAAAGATCCATAAGGTCCTAAATCTATCATGATTCATCATACAAAAACTCTGGGAGAAAGAGGTCCTCACTGGAACAGAGGTGACCCAGAATGAAAATAAAATTATTTTACCAATTTATGCAACGGTGCAGCAAGATATAGAGCTTAGCTCTTACATAATGCTCTAATTTAGGCTCCAAGACAAGAATTATGAATAAATAGAATATACTAACCACTATAAGAAATTATTAAAAATTGATACTTAAAAATCCAACTAAAAAGAAAATAACTACAGAATAATTATAAGAATCTAAAAGAGAAAAGATTTAAACAAAGGTTTTAACATAAGATCTACATGAATTGATGGAAGAAATGCAACAAGATATTTTTTAATAAAATAAAGCCTCTATGAGAAACAATTAAGAAAACAATTAATTTATAAAAGAAAGTGGTATAACATGCCCAAGTAATAGACTCCTTGAAAATGAGAATGAACCAGAAATAAAGTAATAACTCCATTATATGAGACATTAGAAAGAAATAAAATATTTTTTAAAATAGAAGAAAATATAAGGTATCTGCTATCAAAAACAACTGTGCTGGGGCAGCTGGGTAGCTCAGTGGAGTGAGAGTCAGGCCTAGAGACAGGAGGTCCTAGGTTCAAACCCGGCCTCAGCCACTTCCCAGCTGTGTGACCCTGGGCAAGTCACTTGACCCCCATTGCCCACCCTTACCACTCTTCCACCTATGAGACAATACACCAAAGTAAAAGGGTTTAAAAAAAAACAACTGTGCTGGGAAGCAAGAGAAGGAGAAATCAAGGAATCATTGGACACACTAAAAATCATGATTAAATAATGTCTGGGTTTTATAAGAAATCATAAGCAAAATTTGCCCAGATGAATCTGAAATGGAATTCAATGGGAAAAAGAAAGAATCCACACATTACTTCTAGAAATAAAAGTGCCAAGAATGTTACAGTCAAAATCCAAAGGTTCTACATCAAAGTAAAATACCACAAGTAATCATAAGTAAAGAATTAAATATTAACCCATCATAGTCAGGATCATACAGATTCTGACAGCTATTGTAAATGAAAATAAATACCATATTTTGAAATAAAAAAAAAGAATTACAACCAAGAATAACTTAGCTGGCAAAGTTTAGTATAAATCTACAGGGAGAAAATTGATCTTTAGTACAATAGAAAATTTTTAAGAATTCCTCATGTTTTTCATAAAAGACCAGAATTGAATAGGAACTGGAAGTAGTAAACATATGAGTCAAGAGAAACTTAGAAATGTAAATTTGAGTAATGAGAATGGGCTGTGCAATGATGACATGTTCACATTTAATAGAAGGGAGAAGAGATAGATGTTCTTTCAGATACTCAAGGCCTTAAAAAAGCATTATAAGAGTTAAGTAAAACAAAGGACCTGATGAGATCAAAGAAGGGAGTAGAACTTACTATTTCTCATAATTATGAAGTACATATAAACTTGGAATAATGAGTTTGGGAGGATATCAGTTGTACCTCATTTATCTGAACCAGAAGAAGGGGAATTGAATAAATACATATATATATACATGGATAAATACTTGAAACTAAATAGAAAAATCAAACAACTAGTACATGGAGACAGGGAGAAGGGCAACATTTAAAGGGAAGATAATTTTGAGAAAGGAATAATCATGAAAAATATCTTCAAAGAAATGAATCCTTAAATTTGTAAACCTTTTAAAATAATTTTCAAAGAATGAACCCTTAAGGGGAGGGCAGGACAAATTGAAAAGACAAAAAAAGACAAAAAAGAAAATCAATAATTAGAAACTAAAAGGATGCCAATCATTTAAAGAATGGTTGAATGAATTTTGGGATATAAATGTGATGTAATGCATAATAAGCATAACCAAAGCAATTGATACATTTACAGCACCATAAAGAAAAAAAAAACAAATTTAAAGACTTCATAACTTTCATGAAAGCAATGGCTAACTATGCCTTAGATCTGAGGTCTCACTTTCGATGAGGCCAATAAAACTCCTATTGGAGCCAGAATAAAATGTAACTGGGAAATGTTTAACAAAATAAATAAAAATCCAATACAAAATAGATGATGTTAATTTGTTGTTTATAAGTCAATATGCTGGGAAGGAAGATCTATCTTTATTTGAGTACATCATTGCCCTTCCTTAGAGGACCTAAGATAAGGTCACTCACATTGTGACAGAGGTAATGAAATTACGGTGAAAGAAAAAGACACATTTTCTACATGCATGTGTATGTGTGTGTATTGATTGGTTATGTTTATTTTTTTCAAACACTTAAGTGAAACAAGTATTAGTTCCAAGACAGAAAAGCAGTAAGGGCTATTCATTTTGGTTATGTGACTTGCCCAGGATCATATAGTTAGGAAGTGTCTGAGTCAAATTTGAACCTAGGTCCTCCTGCCTCCAGGCCTGGTTCTCTCTCCACTCAATCTTGCTACTCCACTGTACTTATTCGCTACAAGGATAAAAGAGGGAGGGAGAGAGAGAGAGAGAGAGAGAGAGAGAGAGAGAGAGAGAGAGAGAGAGAGAGAGAGCAAGAGCGCACTAACAATAGTGATGCTCAAAAAAGAGAGGAAAAGGTCATTAAACAAGTGTTAATTGTTTTTTAATGCCCTGTGGAAATGAAAAGCAAATTTAAAACAAGACCAAATAGGACAAATTTGAATTTATTATGTACTTAAAAACACATTAAAGAAATTTTGGGCACAGTCAAGATGGCAGAGTGAGATGAAATGTTGGAGTCTAGCTCTTTCCTGCATACCTCTTCAACACAAATCTAGAGAATACAACAAACTTAATTCTTATTTGGAAAACCAAAAAAGCCACAAAGTCATTTTTTTTCAGCTCAGAGTAGCTTAGGCAGAAGAATAGAAAAGTCTACTGATATTGGGCAAGGGGTCTGACCATATATATCTAATAACAGAAGTGATAACAGGGAGTATTCTAGAGCCTAGAAACTAAGAGAAGGCACAGGACACCATATAGATAGGCCAAGGGATCTCTGAGCAAACATTCTATAGAAGAAATAGGGGTTATTTGGCAGCTCTGTGATGTACCACTTAATGGAGCAACATAGATCTAGGGCAAAGAGGAGCAGTCAGGATGATCAAACCTGACTGTGACTGAGCATCAAAAAAATTCAAGGAGGCAAACAGTTACTGTATACATCTCTCTGATCCCAGGATTAGAGAGTGCAGTGTTCCAGACTAAAGGGCAACTGGCAGTTCATTGGCTCTGAAATTATAAAGCCTTCTCACAGATCAATAGTAGACAAATCTCACAGCAGTCTGCTGAAATTTCCAACAGGAAATAAACTGTAAGAGAGCCAAATCTGAGTCAGAAACTCACAGAAATTAAAAATAAAAAGACAGTAAACAAACTTCTACCTGAATCACACTACTTTGGAGCAATGAAAACTTATAGGCACCCAACCAAAGTTGTAAAAGTAGTAGAAGAACATAATAGGACAGACGCTTAGGCCAGATATCCTCCACCCTAAGAAAGTCTATAGAGTCCAGCACTACAATAAAGTGGGAAGTCAAGAAGTAGATTGAAAATTGAATAAACAAGAAAAAGAACATGGCCCTAGAGATCTATTATGGACACTGGGAAGTTGAAAGTATAAACACAGAAGAAAAAGACTCCAAAACATCTACAACCAAGTTCTCAAAAAAAAATACTTAAACCAAAAAGAGTTAAAGAAGGAGCTAAGATTCATTAAAAAATGGAAGCAGCAGAGAAAAAGTGGAAAGAGAATTAAGGTAAAAGAAAGAAAGATGAAAAAAACTGACAGGAAATAAAAGAGGTCAATGCTTTACTGAAGAAAATAACTCCTTGAAAATTAGGAATTGATAAAATGGAAGCTGACTCCATGAGCCATTGAGAAATAAAACAAATCCAAAAGACAAAAAAAAAAA